>NC_133307.1:0-304816 GCF_012295235.1 Primulina huaijiensis
ACAAATATCCCATTAGAACCGCCTTTTCAAGCTGATCAACATACTTAAAATTCAGGTCAATCGGAGACCGTTTGCCCATCCAAATCGCCGATCGAAAATCCTGTTTTTCCGACCGTATCTACGCCGTCGCCGATTTCTCCGAATTCCGGCGATGTTTGCACTCTTCTTGGTGCGGAAACTTCTCCTCTTTCATTTCCGACCCAAACCTTAGCGTCCTGTGCTGGCATTTCACCGGATTTTTCAAAAAATCAGTCGCCGTCACTGTTCATCGTCTCCTCCACTGGTTTTTGCCCGATTCCGACCGTTTCCGGCCACCTCTTTTCAAGTGGGACCCCGATCTGGAATCCCCTTGGCCAGACGATGCCAATGCCTCAGGTGTCAGCCCCAACGCCGTTCACTAGTAGCGGCAATTTTAGATCTACGTTTCATGGCCACTATTCACCGTCTGCGATTTCTTCCTCAGCCAATTACTCCGGTGATTTGGCTCCGTTATTCAATTCCTCTGCAGGTACACTCCTCATGTCATGGGTAACGTATTTGTTCCTTCAATTTTATCAAATTCGCCGGTGAATGGAAACGCCCAATTTCCGATTTCCTCCTCTTTTCCGACCACTGCTTTCCCTGAGTTTATGCCTCCGCCGCCCGGTTCTGCCTGTTTGAATACCGGTTTCAAGTTCTCTGCCTCGTCGCCGACCCACGGTGGTCCTCCGCTTGGTTACGACCGAGTCAACTCGGACGAGTCACACAGCCGAGTGCATCGGGTCAACTCGGCAGTCAAACCAGGTGCTTCTGTGGTCAATGTAAGTCCGAAAGTTGCTGTTTTACCTCATGTTTCTTTTAAGGATGTTTTGGCTCCCCCGTCTCCTCGTACGGTGAAGAATAGCTTTGATGATGTTCTCAACTCGATGGAGGAGATACTCGAGCCTTCTTTTTTGGATGGGAAACCGGGTATTCTATTCCCGGATAAGGTAATTTCATCTCTTATTGAGCCTTTTCAATTTGCATTGGTGGGTAAAATTTCTGGGAATCGGTCTGTGGTCCCCAATTCGATGATCTCTGTTGCCTTTGGCAAAGTGGGTTTGGTCAGACCGTTCAATTTGAAATTTTTACCCCGGGGTTTCATGGTCATTACTCTCTCTTGTGAAGAGGATTACGCACGTCTTTGGGCGCGTGGTAATATGATGGTTGGATCACTTGGTATCCGTTTTTCTAAATGGACACCAGAATTCAAGTTTCAGGCGGAGTCGCCAGTTGCACCAGTTTGGGCTCGACTTCCGGAGTTGCCCTTGCATTTATATGAGAAAAAAAGTCTTTGTGCTATTGCAAAACTCTTGGGTAAGCCTATCAAAGTTGATGACCACACTGCTGAGAGGTCTCGTGGGGCTTATGCTCGTGTATGTGTGGAAATTAATGTGTTGGAGCCTCCGGTCAAGCACATTTGGGTGGGCTGGGGTGATCACATTCAAGAGATTGAGGTCGTGTATGAGCGGATCCCGGCCTATTGCACTGATTGCAAAATGCTGGGACATGCGACGAGCGTTTGTTATTCACATGGCAAGAACCCCCGACCTATCCGGGCTAAGGTTTTTGGTCCAGTCCCTCCGTCACAGCCGGCTGCTTCGGGTCAGTCACCCCAGGAGGGTGTCAGTTCTGGTGACGTTCAGGGATCTCAGGACCCCAATGATGATAATTTTGTTGGTCCTAAGCGTCGTAGAAGGAGACGGCCACCGCGTCGTGTCCCACCTGCTGCAGTTTCTCCTCCAGGGAAGGCTCCTTCACAGTCCATGAATACTTCGAATGCCTTTGATGTCCTTTCTCCTTGCCAGAAGGAGGCACATATTTTTGATTCTAGTGCGTTAGTTGGTTCCACTTCTGAGTTTGGGCCACAGTTGGGGGATGTGGGTGTTGTTATCACTGGGGATCCTCCTTTGGTGCAAGCCCCTTCCGAGGGTATGGATACTGTTGGTTTGTGTTCACCCACCGTAGTTGTTTCCTCGTTGGCTTTAGGTGGTATGTCAGCCCAGTCTGGGGCTATTGATTTGGAGGAGGAGGATGTCTCTCCTTTTGTTGATTGTGTGGAGATTTTGGGGTCTCCGCATGCTGGTATTGACACGGTGTTTTCTGCCCCCGTGATTTGTTTGGAAAATCATAGTTGTCATTCGATCCCTTCTGACCCTCCGTCCCCTGCTGATGTGTCTTCTTTGTTTACTCAGTTGGTTGATAGGCAGGGTTCTCCTGTTTCTGATAGGGTTGTCTGTGAAAGGTTTGTTGAGGATCTTGACCAGGGTTTTGATAGACATTCTGAACCGGGTGATGGCCGTGCGTCTGAGGACGGCGTCCTGGACTCAGATATGCCAGATGTTAAGAAAAAGAGAGGGCGAGATGACCCCCCTGGGTCGCTCAGGAAGCGATCGGGCATTTCTGCTGCCCGTTCCTCATGAATTTCCTAATTTGGAATATCCGGGGACTCCGGAGTTCGGAGTCCCAACAGAGGCTTCATGCTTTTGTTAAGGAGAAACAGATTAAGGTTTTGACTGTTTTGGAACCGATGATCGATCTAGATCAGAGATTCATGACTCGTCGTCTTGGTTTTTCTAGAGTCATTTCGAATCTTTCTGGTCACATTTGGGTGTTTTTTGCTGCTGATGTGCAGGCTGAGTGCGTACTTGATCATGCTCAATTCCTTCACATTAAGGTTTCTGCTCCTTTTTTACCCACATCTGTTTTTTGTTCTTTTGTGTATGCCAGATGTGATTATATTGAGCGTCGGGATCTCTGGTCTTCCCTGCTTCATGTCAAGCCTATTTTGGGTCCTTGGCTGGTTGGTGGGGATTTCAATGTTGTTCGAGATGCGTCTGAGTGTTTGGGCACCCGTGGTGGTAGGTTGCTACCCATGGAGGAGTTCAACACTTTTATTATGGATTCTGGTTTGATTGATGCTGGCTTTGAGGGGTCTTCGTTTACTTGGACGAATAAGACCATTTGGAAGAGGTTGGATAGGGTTATGGTTTCCGTTGATTGGGGTGATCATTTCAGCTCCATTAGAGTTGAACATCTTCCCCGTACTGTTTCTGACCACTGTCCGCTTTTTGTTACCGCTCCGGTTTTTGCCCGTGGGCCGAGCTCGTTTCGCTTCCAGCGTATGTGGCTTCGGCATCATGGTTTTTTGCAGACTGTTAGACTCAATTGGAATTTGCCTTGCAGTCTAATCGGTATGTCGCGTCTTTTTGTCAAGTTGAAGCGTCTTAAGAATCACCTCAAGTGGTGGAATCGGGATGTTTTTGGTAACATCTTTGATAAAATCACCGAGGCTGAGGGTGCAGTTCGTTCTGCTGAGCTGTCCTGTGAGGCCGATCCTTCTGATTCGAATTGGACTGCCCTGTCCGACCGTAATGTGGATCTGGCTCGTGTCACCGCCATGGAGACGGATTTTTGGAAACAAAAAGCTGCATGCAACTGGCTTGAGGATGGTGAGCGGAACACCAAACTCTTTCATAATATGGTTAAGAAGAAGCGTGTGGCTAATAAGATCTTCCGCATATGGGATGATGGGGTTTGCCTGACGTGTCCTGAGATGATTCAGCAGTCGGGTGCCTCCTTTTTTCAGCATTTACTCACTGGGGATCCCTTGGTGCTTGATTGTCCTGATTTTTCGGGGTTTCCTTCGGTGATTTCTGATGAGGAGAACTATGGGATTACTGCTACCCCCTCCCTAGAGGAGGTGCGTGCGACGGTTTTCTCCATTTCTCCTGACAGTGTGGCAGGCCCTGATGGCTTTTCTTCGGCGTTTTTCCAGCATTGCTGGGAGATCGTTCATCAGGATGTGTTGGATGCGGTTTTGGATTTTTTCCGAGGATCTCCCCTTCCTCAGAGCTTTACTGCCACCACGATTACTTTGATCCCAAAAGTCGAGGGTGCTCGGGCTTGGTCGGATTTCCGTCCGATCAGCCTGTGTAATGTCACGAACAAAATCATTTCTAAGTTGTTGTACTCTCGTTTGCGGGCTGTGGCGGAGAGACTTATTTCTTTGAATCAGAGTGGCTTTGTTCCGGGACGGATGATTTCTGATAACATTCTCCTTGCTCAGGAGCAGATTTCTTTCTTAGGCCATGTTGTCTCGAAGGATGGTATAGCTGTTGATCAAGTAAAAATAGAGGCGATTCAGAAGTGGCCTATTCCTACCACTGTACCAGAGTTACGCAGTTTTCTTGGTTTGGCGGGTTATTATCGTCGTTTTATTTCAGACTTTTCCAAGATTGCCCTGCCGTTAACTAATCTGACGAGGAAGACTGTGAAGTTTGAGTGGTCCAATGAATGCCAAAGAGGATTCCAGGAGTTGAAAGACAAGTTGACGACAGCTCCAGTACTTGCTTTGCCTAGTGGTTCATAGGACTTTGTTGTTTTTACCGATGCGTCGAAGAAGGGCCTCGGTGCAGTGTTGATGCAACGAGGTAAAGTTATAGCCTATACTTCTCGCCAGTTGAAGGATTACGAGAAGAATTATCCTACGCATGATTTGGAGACGGCAGCTGTGGTTTTCGCCCTGAAAATTTTGAGACATTATTTGTTTGGCGAAAAGTGTGAAATTTTCACAGACCACAAGAGTTTAAAGTATTTGTTTTAATAGAAAGAACTCAATATGCGACAGAGACGGTGGTTAGAGCTTGTTAAAGATTATGATGTGACTATTAGTTACCACCCAAGGAAGGCGAATGTTGTAGAGGATGCATTGAGCCGTAAGTCGAGTTCTTCTTTGAGTTCTATGATTCAGCAGCCATTGTTGTTAGATTTGCAGCGAGAGGAGATAGCTTTGGTGGTTCCTGGAACCATTGCTCGTTTTTCAGCGTTGGTTATTCGGGCTACATTGACGGACAGGATCTGTAGAGAGCAAGCTATTGATGTTCAGTTGTTAGAGTTGAGAGCTAGAGCAGAGGAGAGAGGTAATTCAGAGTTCGCGACGAATGGAGATGGTTTGGTGACATTTAGAGGCCGTATTTGCATTCCTGCTGGAGATGATATTCGGCGAGACGTCTTGACAGAGGCACATACCGCGCCATACTCGATACATCCAGGCAGCACTAAGATGTATCAGGATCTTCGTAGACTCTATTGGTGGCCAGGTATGAAGAAAGATATTGCCATGTTTATTTCTCAGTGCCTAACTTGTCAGCAGGTGAAGATCGAGCACCAGAGACCTGCTGGGACATTGCTATCATTGCCGATTCCTCAATGGAAATGGGAGCACATTACGATGGATTTCGTGACTGGTCTTCCCAGAACGCAGAAAGGTTTTAACTCTATTTGGGTTATTGTTGATCGNATATATCACTCGATTCGTCTACTCCAGGCGATTCTCCTGTCCAAAATTCAGCTAAATCGGAGTTCATTTGCTCTCCCAAATCGGCCGGCGAAGTTACGCCGTCACTGTTCATCGCGCCATCGTCCATTCCAACTCAAATTCCGGCGTCGTCCGGCATTGTATGTTCGATTGGGGCCCCGATCTGTGATCCCCAGGACAAGGTGCATCTTTTGGTACCTCCCTCACCGTCTGATTTCTCTCCGATAGCCGGGAATTTCAGATCTACGAATTTTACTACTGTACACACGCCTGCGCCGGACGTTTTCTTCATTTCCGTCCCCGTCGCCGGGCCAAATTCAAATTCCTCTGGCCAGTGTACTCCCCAAACCATGGGTAATCGATCCATGTCTTCAATTTCGGGAAATTCTTCGAGGATCAAAAACGCCCAAATTGGTGGGTTTGGTTCGAGTTCGTCGCCGAGTTTACTCATTTCGGGGTCGAGTTCCTCCGGTTTTCCCAGTTTATTGCCCGGTTCTGAGGTCCCCTCATCATCACCGGCCGACGGCCAGTCTCTGGCCGATGACTCGCTAGTTGACTCGGCCGAGTCACTCGGCCGTACTCAACGGGTTGACTCGGCAGTCAACACTTCATCCCCATCCTCCAAATTGGGTCCGAAAAGTGTTGTTTCGTCCGGAACTGTCAGGTCATTCCGGGATTTACTTGCTCCTGCACCTTCTGCATCTCGAGTTAAGTCGTTTGCTGATGTTGCGCAAGTCATGGATAAGTATTTTGAGCCAAAGGTACTTGATGGTGTACCTGGTATACAATTCCCGGATGAGGTTATTTCTAAATTGGTTGAGCCTTTTAAATTTTCTTTGATTGGACGCATTACTGGAAATAGGGGTGTCACACCCAACAGTGCTATTTTAACTGCTATTTCTCAATTTGAGTTAGTGGGCTCGCCTAGAGTCAGATTTCTTCCTCGGGGGTTCATGGCTCTGTTTCTTGATCGTGAGGAGGATTTTCTGAAATTCTCGTCTCTTGGCAATCTATCTATTGGTTCGGTGTTCATTAGGTTCTCTAAGTGGACTCCGGAATTTAATTTTGCGGAGGAGTCTCCTCTTGCTCCGGTTTGGGTTAGAATTCTTAATCTACCTCTTCATCTTTATGAGCGGCGTACCCTCTTTATGATTGCCAAGCTTTTGGGGAATCCAGTTGAGATGGACGAGTTTACTGCAGAGTGTTCCCGCGGTTCTTTTGCCCGTATGTGCGTGGAGATTGATGTTTCTCAACCCCGTCCGGATAAGATTTGGGTTGGATGGGGTTCTTTTGTTCTTCACTTGGATGTGGTTTATGAACGAGTTCCATTTTACTGTTCAGAGTGTAAGATGTTGGGTCACTCTTCCCAACGTTGTGCTCGCACTGGTTACAAATCTTCTGGTGGTCGCTCCAAAGCTCAGGGGAAGCAGCCTCAGCCTTCTTCAGCTTCTGATCCATTGTCTTCGGGTCAGCCTCAGGGTGTTCCGCTTAGTTCGTTTCCTCCCAGTGGTGCTGGCTCGGCTCCTTCTAGTGGTCCTGGTTCCATGAGTGATGAGCCCGGATGGATTCAGCAGCGACGTAGGCGTCGCCAGGTTTCTAGTCAGGTTCCTCCTCAGGCTCCTCCTTCGAGTAACCAGTTTGAGGTTCTTCACTCTATTCCAAGCGATTCCTTCCCATGTGTTGATTCTGGTGTTGGTCCATCTTCATGCCCATCGTCCTCTTCTCATTCTTCAGATGCTATTGTTGAGGATATTTCATTGGTGCCTCAGGTTGTGGTGGCTCCGATGCCTACTCCTCCAGATATTTCAGTGGTTGTTACTTCCGTTATTGCAGGTGATGCTCAGGGGTCTAGTTCTGGGGCTAGCACTTCTCCGGTTGATGTTGTTCCAGTTGTGATAGACCCGATGATTGTTTCCACTGCTCCGGCACAGATGGTAGTTCCTAAAGCTTCTGGTCCCATTACTCCGTTACCGATTGGACATGGGAGTGGTCCTCGAGAGGCTGATTTGGCTCTTCTTCCTACTACTGCCTGTCAGTCCTTGCCACTCCCAGGTCGCACGCGCTCACAGATGCGCCGCTTTTATAGGACTCAGAAGAGTCAGGTGGGGTTACCTTATGGGCGACCGCCTGATTCAGGTTGATCTAGTTTTTCGCCTTTTTGGGCTATCTGTGATGGGCGTTCACTGCAGAATTCTCCTTGCCCATCGTTGTGTTTTATTTTGCTTGATGTATTCCGGGGCACCCGCTGGTTTGTTGGATTTTTGTTATGCGGTATTTTGGGTTGCCCTGTTGTAGTATGTTGTTATTTATGTTTTATGTTGTGATTGTGTAGCCTTTTTGTGGAGGTCTTGGCCTAGTCCCCCTCTCATAAGGCTTTCTTTGTACCGCTATTCTGTTGTATAAAAATAATCGTTTGAAAAAAAAAAAAAAAACCCTAAACCCTAAACCCTAAAACCCTAAACCCTAAACCCGAAACCCCAAACCCCAAACCCTAAACCTCTCGTGGTTTTATCTCTCCCACTTGGCGGCGTTTGCTCCATATCAGGCCTCGTGCGGAGAGTGATATTCGCTGGCGTGTGGGCCTTGGTGCCGTTTCATTTTGGGATGATTGTTGGTTTAGGGATATCCCTTTGTCCAGTCACACTGAGGTACGTGGTGACCGTGGGGTCCGGGTTTCTCATTTCATTTCTGAGGGAACCTGGGATTTTGATCGTCTTTGTTCCGTAGTGGCTCCTTCTATTGCGGAGCAGATTGTGTTGGTCCCGATTCTTTCGGGAGAGCCGGATTTGGCTCGTTGGATTCATAGCACAGATGGCGCTTTTTCTGTCAAGTCCGCTTGGGAGTTGATCCGACTGCGCGCACCGACTTCTGATATTCTTCGGCCCTGTTGGGGTAGTTGGTTGAGGCCTACGATGTCATTCTTTCTTTGGAGATTTTGGCATCATTGGCTCCCAGTTGATGAGGTCCTTCAGAGCCGTGGCTTTGCGTTAGCATCTCGTTGTCACTGTTGTGACATGTCAGAGACTTTCACTCATTTGTTTATTCGCAGCCCCGTGGCTCGATCTGTTTGGCATTTTTTTGGTGCTGTTTTTAGGGTTCGTATCCCTGACACTGAGGACTTCAGGTTATTCCTTAGTGCGTGGAAGAGGGATCTTGTCTGGGCTCCAGGGGGACATTTGAGGGAGTTTCTCCCTTTTATTGTTTTGTGGTTTCTCTGGACTGCTCGGAATGATGCGAAGCACCGCCAGCTCTCCATCTCTGGGGAGACGGTGAAGTTTCAGATCCTGTCTTATCTGCGCCTCAGCCATTCTGCGCGTACAGTTAAACCCAAACATTGGGTGGGCTTTTTTCATGTGGCGAGGTCGATGGGGATTTTGGTTGGTTTACACAAATATCATCGGACGACGATTGTTCGTTGGCTTCGGCCGCCGTCGGGTTGTTTTAAATTTAATGTGGATGGGAGCTCGAGAGGCAATCCTGGCGAATCTACGGTTGGTGGCGTCGTTCGTGACGATACTGGGCGGGTCTTGCTATCATTCAGTGAGTTCATTGGAGCGGGATCTTCTATTCGGGCAGAACTCTGGGCGGTTTGGAGGGGTCTTCTCCTTTGTTCCGATCTTTCTCTTTTTTCTCTTTGGATCGAAGTTGACTCCCAGCTATCTATTCAGATCCTCCGTTCTCGTAGGTGTTGTTGGGATTTGGATTCTATTGTTTCTCAGATTTTGGTCCTTTTGAGGGGGCGTATGGTTCAGTTTTCACATATTTTTCGGGAGGGTAATTCGGTGGCGGATGCGTTGGCAGTGAGGGCTCATGACCTTAGACATTACACCTTAGTGTTAGGACCTTCTTTACCCAGCCATATCTCCATCCTTGCCCGATCCGATCGGTCAGGGCTACCATACCTTAGATGCAGATATTCTTAGCCATTTGGGACCCTCCTTCTTTTTGGATCTTTTTCTTCCTATATATCTATGTATGTATTTTTCTTGCAGGTTTTTTGTTCTTGGAGGTTGTCTTTTATTACTCGTTTGCTCAGTGCAAGTGAGCCCAGACACTTGCACCCTACATGTTCTGCTTGTTGGGGGTTTGTTCTTCTCCTTTTTCGGCAGGTCCACTCCTGTTCTCTGGCGGGTGTTATCTGCAGGCTTCTCCTTACCCGCCGAATTTTCAGTTAGAATTGCCGAGAGTGTGGTTGGTCTGGATGATATTTCTCTTTGGTTTCTCTGTCCCGGGGTTCTACTCTTGTCGAGACTACTCTGTGATTGGCCTTGCATTGACAGGCAGCTCAGAGATGGGTACCATCGGTGGTCTTTTGCACCTACTTCTGAGCTGGATCAATACTGTTTACATAGGGGCTCCACTCATGTTGAGACTACTCTGTGATATATTCTACTGCATGCATTGGTGGATCGGGATTTTCTCTCTTGGTTGTCTCTTTTCTCCTAGTCATGAGATTCATGCTTTCACTTCAGACATTATGAGCTCAGACTGCTATCACTCTCTTTTTGGGCCTTGGAGATTCACTGCTGATCGATATCGGATTATGTACTTCTTTTCAGATTGGCCTTACATTGACAGACAGATCAGAGATGGGTACCATCAATGGTCTTTTGCACCTACTTCTGAGCTGGATCATTACTGTTTACATAGGTTTCGCTATGTTTTTATGTCTCTAGCGATGTGCTTAATTGTTATTTTGTATTATGCATTTCACTTAGGGCTTAGCTTTTGGCTCATGTATTTGCCACCCTAGGTCTATGTTTTTATGTTTTGTATGACTAGCCTTTAAGAGAGGTTTAATTTCATCTTCCTCTCTTAAGGTGTTATCTTGTATCGTTGATTTTATGTTATACACAGGTAGGGGTCTGCCTAACCCCCCGCTTCCGGCGGTGTTTTAAAAAAAAAAAAAAAACCCTAAACCCTAAACCCTAAACCCTAAAAAACCCTAAAAAAACCTAAACCCTAACACTGTCCAAGTTTCAGCCCCATCGGAGTCCGTTTGCATGTCCTTTAAGCCGATCGAAATTCTGCCATTTCCGTCCAACCCTTCGTCGCCGGCGTACCCTGCTTCTCTCGGCGCCGGATGTACACCACCTGAATCGTCTTTCAGTGCTCTTTCCAATGCACCCCATGCGCGACCTTTATTCTTCCCCGATCAGCCGCAATCGGCTGTTGAAGCTTCGCCAGTACTGTTCACGAACCAGTCGACTGGTTTTTCTCCGATTACGGCTGTCTCCGGCCACGTTTGTTCAAGCGAAGCCCCGATCTGGAATCCCCATTCCCAGACGGTCATTTCGCCTCACGTTCTAACCCCAATGGCGTTCTCAGGCGACGGAAATTTTAGATCTACATTTGCGAGCCACTGTTCACTCGCTGCGACGTCTTCCATGGCCAATTACTCCGGCCTGCTTGCTCCAAATTTCAATTCCTTGGAGCAGCATAATCGTCAGGTCATGGGTAATCTTTTGGTTCAACCAATTGCCGGAAATTCGCCGGCAATCGGAAATGCCCAATTTTTGGGTTTTCAATCGATTTCGTCTCCTTATCTTGTTCAATCGCTCCCTCAAACGCCTGAGTCTTGTGGATTGGTGACCGGTTCCGAACTCCCCAAGCCTTCGTCGTCGATCGCTGCTACTCCGGCTGGTAACTCACGGGTTGACTCAGCCGAGTCACTCGGTCAGTCAACTCTTATCAACTCGACAGTCAACCCTTTGCAATCTGCGGTCAAAGCTGGTCCGAGCATCCCTGTTCCGCCTGTGGTGTCTTTCCGGGATGCCTAGTGTCCACCGTCTCCTCGCACGGTGAAGAAAAGCTTTGATGATGTGCGTAATTCTATGGAAGAGATGCCCGAGCCGTCTTTGTTGGATGGTAAGCCGGGTATACGATTCCCGGTCGAGGTAATTTCTTCCTTGTCTGAGCCCTTCAAATATGCTTTGGTTGGTAAAATCTCGGGCAATAGATCACTAGTCCCCAATTCCCAGATTTCTGCGGCCTTTGCAAAAATGGGTCTAGTGCGATCTTTTGATTTAAAATTCTTGCCCCGTGGTTTTCTTGTTATTTCCCTCTCCTGTGAAGAGGATTATGCGCGTATCTGGACGCGGGGGAACATGTATGTGGGACCACTGGGGATCAGATTCTCTAAGTGGACACCTGAATTTAAGTTGCACGAGGAATCTCCTATCGCTCCAGTCTGGATCCGTTTCCCGGATTTACCCCTGCATCTGTTTGATAAACGTGTTCTTTTTGCTCTTGCTCAACTTGTGGGTAAGCCGGTGAAAATGGATGATTTCACAGCCAATGCCTCTAGAGGTGCTTTTGCCAAAGTCTGTGTGGAGATTAATGTTTTGGATCCCCCCATTAAGCAGGTCTGGGTTGGCTGGGCTGATCACACCCAGGAGATTGATGTTATATATGAGAAAATCCCTGCGTATTGCACTGATTGCAAGATGCTAGGACATGCGACTAGCGTGTGTTACTCCCACGGGAAGAACCCCAGGCCTTCTAGGCCTAAGAAGGAGGATCCTAATCTTCAGCAGTCTGCTGCTCCTACAGTTCAACAACCCCAAGGGGGTGCCACTCCTGAATTCCATCCGGGACCACAGCCCCAGCTTCAAGAAATTGGTGACGGTCCCAGACGAAGAAGAAGGAGGCGGCCATTGCGTCGGGGTCCTCTAGTTGGAGTTCCCCCTTCAGGTCCTGCTGTTTCACCGCCTGTGATTTCCTCAAATGCCTTCGAAGTCTTGTCACCCTGGCAGGATGAGGCTCAGCGTTTTGATGCTAGTGGCTTGGTTGGTCACAATCCTGACATTGGATCTCACTTGGGGAGTGTTGGTGTCGACCTCCCTGTGGACTCTCTTGTAGAGAAGAGTCCCGTGGTTGATGTTGATCCTGGTCAGGCGGAGCCATCCACTATTGAAGTCTTACCTATCGGTTTTGCCGGTGTGTCAGCCCAATCTTGGGCTCGTGGTGTGGAGGGAGAGGACATTGGTTCTTTTGATGTTTGTGCAGATGAGCTGAGATCTCCGGTTATTGCACCCGCTCTTTACCTTGAGAATCATAGTTGCCATTCGATCCCCTCCATTTCTTCCTCTTTAGAGGTTTCATCTCAGTTTGAGGACTTAGTTGCTCGACAGGGGTCCCCTGTTTGTGAGACTTCTGTTCGAGAGGTATCTGTTGATGAGCCCGATCAGGATTTTGATAGACACTCTGAGTCTGGGGATGGTCGTGTGTCTGCGGAGTGTGCTCCGGATGTAGATATGAACGATGTGAAAAAAAGAAAACAGGATGATCCTCTTAGGTTGTCCACGAAGAAGTTGAGCGCTTCTGCGTCTCACTCCCCTTGAATTACCTAATCTGGAATATCCGCGGACTTCGGAACTCGGAGTCCCAACAGAGGCTTCATGCCTTAGTTAAGGAGAAACAGATTAAGGTTTTGGCTATTCTAGAGCCGATGATTACTTTGGATCAGAGATTCATGACTCGTCGTTTGGGATTTTCTAGTGTCATTTCGAATCTCTCTGGTCATATTTGGGTCTTTTTTGCTGCTGATGTGCAGGCTGAGTGTGTATTTGACCATGCTCAGTTCCTTCACATCAAAGTCTCTGCTCCTTTTTTGCCGACATCTGTTTTTTTCTCTTTTGTTTACGCCCGATGTGACTACATTGAGCGTCGGGATCTTTGGGCTTCCTTACTTCAGGTTAAGCCTGAACTGGGTCCTTGGCTTGTCGGTGGGGATTTTAATGTTGTTAGAGATGCCTCTGAGTGTATGGGCACCCGTGGTGGTAGATTGCTACCCATGGAGGAGTTCAACACTTTCATTTTGGATTCTGGTTTGGTTGATGCTGGTTTTGAGGGGTCTTCGTTCACCTGGACGAATAAGACCATTTGGAAGCGGTTGGATAGGGTGTTGGTTTCGGTTGACTGGGGAGATCATTTTAGCTCTATTCGTGTAGAGCATCTTAATCGTTCGGTCTCCGACCATTGTCCGCTTTTGATTACCGCTCCTGTTTTTGCCCGTGGGCCGAGCTCTTTTCGTTTCCAGCGAATGTGGCTTAGGCATCATGGTTTTTTGCAGACTGTCCGGCTCAATTGGCATTTACCTTGCAGTCTGGTTGGTATGCCTAGGCTTGTTGCCAAGTTGAAGCGCCTCAAGCGTCACCTCTCGTGGTGGAATCGGGATGTTTTTGGTAATATTTTCGATAAAATCACTGCGGCGGAGAGGGCTGTTAGATCTGCTGAGGCTGCCTGTGAGTCAGATCCTTCTGAGTTGAATTGGGCTGCACTGTCCGATCGCAATTCGGATCTGGCTCGTGTCACCGCCATGGAGGCGGATTTTTGGAAACAAAAAGCTGCATGCAACTGGCTTGAGGATGGTGAGCGGAACACCAAACTCTTTCATAACATGGTTAAAAAGAAGCGTGTGGCGAATAAGATATTCCGCATTTGGGATAATGGGGTTTGCCTGACGTCTCTTGATTTGATTCAGCAGTCGGGTGCTTCTTATTTTCAGGGTTTGCTTACCGGGGATCCCTTTGTGCTTGCTCGTCCTGATTTTTCGGGCTTCCCTTCGGTGATTTCTGAGATGGAGAATAATGGTATTGCTGCAATCCCTTCTTTAGAGGAGGTTCGCACTACTGTTTTCTCCATTCATCCGGATAGTGTGGCTGGGCCTGATGGCTTCTCTTCAGCATTTTTCCAGCATTGCTGGGAGATCGTTCATCAGGATGTTTTGGATGCGGTGTTGGATTTCTTCCGAGGTTCTCCCTTGCCTCAAAGTTTTACTGCCACCACGATTACTTTGATTCCGAAAGTGGAGGGTGCACATCCTTGGTCAGACTTTCGTCCGATCAGTCTGTGTAATGTTACGAACAAGATCATTTCTAAGTTGTACTCTCGCTTGCGGGATGTGGTCGAGAGATTGATTTCATTGAATCAGAGTGGCTTTGTTCCGGGCCGGCTGATTTCTGATAATATCCTCCTCGCACAGGAGCTCACTCACAGTCTCACTCTCCCCACTCGTGGTGCTAATGTTATTTTGAAATTGGATATGGCTAAGGCCTATGACCGGGTTCAATGGTCTTTCCTCCTTGATGTGTTGCGTCATTTCGGTTTCTCGGAGCGGGTTGTGGCAATGGTCTCGGCCTGTATTTCTCATTGTCATTTCTCCGTGAATATCAATGGGTCTCTATCGGGGTTCTTTGGTTCTACCAGGGGCCTTAGACAAGGAGATCCATTGTCTCCTCTTCTTTTCATTTTGGGGGCGGAGTATCTTTCACGTGGCCTTGACCGCCTTTACCTGCAGCATCCGGCTTTTAGGTACCGTTCTGGTTGTGATTTTTTGATTTCCCACTTGGCTTATGCTGATGATATCATTATTTTTGCCAATGGTGGGTCTCGTGGGATGCAGGCTCTCATAGATTTTCTGCATCACTATGAGAACTGTTCAGGGCAGCTGGTTAACGCTGCCAAGAGTTCTTTGATTTTGCCTCCGAGGTGCTCCTCGCGTATCCGCTCTCGGCTTTTGCGTATTACCAGGTTTGTGGAGGGTCATTTGCTGCTCAAGTATCTTGGAGTTCCCTTGTTTCGCGGTAATCGGGTGTGCTCTCTTTTTGAGCCCCTCTTACAGTCGGTTAGGAGGCGGCTTGAGGGTTGGGAGGTCAGGACACTTTCTCCAGGGAGTCGCATTACCCTCATCCGTAGTGTGCTCCTCTCGATGCCGATATATTTGTTTCAGGTGGTCCAGCCACCGTTAGCTGTTATGGAGAAGCTTGAGCGTATTTTTAATGCCTTTCTGTGGGGATCTAGACCCCTGGATAAGAAATGGCATTGGGCCCGATGGTCTAGGGCTTGCCTCCCTGTTCTTGAGGGGGGTCTTGGTTTCCGTCGACTGAAAGATCTTGTGGAAAGCTTCTCCATCAAATTGTGGTTTCGGTTTAGGCAGGTATCTTCCCTTTGGGCCAAATTTTTGATGCAGAAATACTGTCGCGTGGTTCACCCTGTCTGTGCCCCCTCTACTGGCTCCATATCCCCTGTTTGGCGTCGCCTCCTTCATATTCGGCCTCGGGCAGAGCCTGGTCTCCGCTAGCGAGTTGGCCTGGGCAATGTCTCATTTTGGGAAGATATTTGGTTCGGGGATACCCCTTTGTCGAGCCAGAGTGAGATTAGAGGGGGCCGCGATGCCCGTATATCACATTTTATTTCTGAGGGGGCTTGGGATTTTGCTCTTCTTTGCTCGGTTGTTGCCCCCTCGATGGCTGAGGCGATTTCTCTGGTTCCCATCGCCTCTGGTGAGCCTGATGTGGCTCGTTGGATTTACAGTCCTGACGGTGCTTTTTCGTTGAAATCTGCGTGGGAGCTTGTCCGCTTGAGAGCACAATCTTCTGATATTTTGACTCCTTGCTGGGGTAGCTGGTTGAGACCTACCATGTCATTCTTCCTTTGGAGGTTTTGGCATCAATGGCTCCCCGCTGATGATGTACTCCAGGGTCGTGGCTTTGAGTTAGCGTCCCGATGCCAGTGTTGTGATATGTCGGAGACATTCACTCACATTTTCCTCGATAGCCCCATTGCTCGATCCGTCTGGCACTTTTTTGGGGCTATTTTCCGTGTTCGGATTCCCCACACTAGGGATTTCTCTTTGTTCCTCAGTGCTTGGAAGAGGAATCCCCGCTGGACACCCAGTGGCCATGTGAAGGAGTTTCTGCCTTTTATTGTGCTGTGGTTTTTATGGACGGCTCGTAATGATTCGAAGCACCGTCAGTTGACCATATCTTCTGAGACTGTGAAGTCTCAGATTTTGTCTTACTTGCGTCTCGCCCATGCTGCCCATATAGCCAAGGCCTACCATTGGGTGGGTGTTTCTCATGCGGCGAGATTGCTGGGTATATCGGTTGTTTTTCATAGAGTTCGTAGGATGGCGATTGTACGTTGGCTTCGTCCGCCTTCGGGGTGTTTTAAGTTGAATGTTGATGGGAGTTCGAGAGGCAACCCTGGAGATTCTTCTGTTGGTGGTGTGGTTCGTGATGACTCCGGGCGGGTTCTTCTTTCGTTCAGTGAGTTCATTGGAGCTGGGTCTTCTCTCCGGGCAGAACTTTGGGCGGTTTGGAGGGGTCTTCTCCTTTGTTCTGATCTTTCCTTTTTCCCTCTTTGGATTGAGCTTGACTCTAAGACTTCCATTCAGGTAATTCGGTCTCGTCGGTGTTGTTGGGGTTTGGATCATCTTGTTTCTCGGATTTTGATTCTCTTGAGGGGGCGTACGTTCCATATATCTCATATTTTCCTGGAGGGTAATTCGGTGGCGGATGCTTTGGCAGCGATGGCTCATACCCTTCGGCAGTATTCCTTAGAGTTAGGTCCTTCCCTTCCTAGCCCCATCTCCACCCTTGCCCGCTCTGATCTTTCAGGGCTTCCCTACCTGAGATGCAGATGTTCTTAGCTCTTTGCAGCCCTCTTTCTTTTTGGGTCTTTTTCTATATCTATATATACGTATATATTTTTCTTGCAGGTCTTTCGTTCTTGGAGGTTGTTTTTTATCTCGCATTTGTTCTCTGCAAGTGGGCCCAGACACTTGCACCCTACATGTTTGGTTCCTTTGGTTTTGGTACCTTCTCAGTTGGTGCTTGTCTTTGGAACACTCTTGTTCTCTGGCGGACGTTCTCTGCAGGCTTCTCCTTGCTCGCCATATTTTATCTTTGACTTGCCGAGTGTTCTGGTGGCTCTGGATGATCTCTTTCAGTGGTTTCTTTGGCCTGGAGCTCCATTCATGTCGGGATTTATCTGTTATCTATTTTGCTTCGCACTTTGGTGGATCTGGCGTTTTCACTCTCTTCTTGGGTCTTGGAGCTTCTCTGACTTGAGCTGGGTTGCGGTCATTTTTTTGTGCTTTGAATGTCTTTGCATAGAGACTTTCCAGATGGATATTATTTTGATCGCGGAACCCTGTACAGCAGACGGATCTCCGACTACGATGTATTTATCAGTTTGGCCTTACATTGACAGATGGTTCAGAGATGGGTATCATTGGTGGTCCTTTGCCCCTACTTCTGAGCTGGATCTTTATTGTTTAGATATGTGTAGATTTGTGTTCAAGTCCTTAGCGCTGTTCTTAGATGTTCATTTGTATTATGCATTTCACTTAGGGATTAGCTTTTGGCTTGTGTATTTGCCACCCTAGGCCTATGTTTTTATGTTTTGTATGACTAGCCTTTAGAGAGGTTTGGTTTCATCCTTTCTTAAGGTGTTATTTTGTATCGTTTATTTTATGTTATATACAGGTAGGGGTCTGCCTAACCCCACCGCTTCCGGCGGTGTTTTTATTAAAAAAAAAAAAAACCCTAAACCCTAAACCCTAAACCCTAACCCCCCCGCTTCCGGCGGTGTTTTTCTTAAAAAAAAAAAAAAAAAACCCTAAACCCTAAACCGAAACCAAGCCCCCAATTTTCGATTGGGGCACCGATCTGTGATCCCCATGATAAGGCGCATCTTTTGGTACCTCCCTCATCGTCTAATTGTTCTCCGGTAACCGGGAATTTCAGATCTACGCAAGCTACTACTGTACACACGCCTGCGCCGGTCCTTTTCTTCAATTCCGTCGCCGTCGCTGGGCCAAATTCAAATTCCTCTGGCCAGTGTTCTCCCCAAAGCATGGGTAATCGATCCATGTCTTCAATTTCCGGAAATGCTTCGCGGATCAAAAACGCCCAAATTTGTGGGTTTGGCTCGAGTTCTTCGCCGAGTTTAATCATTTCGGGGTCAAGTTCATCCGGTTTTCCCAGTTTATTGACCGGTTCTGAGGTCCCTTCCTCATCGCTGGCCGACGGCAAGTCTCTGACCGGTGACTCTCTAGTTGACTCGGCCGAGTCACTCGGCCATACTCAACGGGTTGACTCGACAGTCAACACTTCATCCCCATCCGCCAAATCGTCCAGAACTGTTAGGTCATTCCGGGATTTACTTGCTCCTGCACCTTCTGCATCTCGAGTTAAGTCGTTTGCTGATGTTGCGCAAGTTATGGATAAGTATTTTGAGCCAAAGGTACTTGATGGTGTACCGGGTATACTATTCCCGGATGAGGTTATTTCTAAATTGGTTGCTCCTTTTAAATTTTCTTTGATTGGACGCATTACTGGGAATAGGGGTGTCACACCCAATAGTGCTATTTTAACTGCTATTTCTCAATTTGAGTTAGTGGGCTCGCCTAGAGTCAGATTTCTTCCTCGGGGGTTCATGGCTCTGTTTCTTACTCGAGAGGAAGATTTTCTGAAATTCTCGTCTCTTGGCACTCTCTCTATTGGTTCGGTGTTCATTAAGTTTTCTAAGTGGACTCCGGAATTTAATTTTACGGAGGAGTCTCCTCTTGCTCCGGTTTGAGTTAGAATTCCTAATCTACCTCTTCATCTTTATGCGCGGCGTACCCTCTTTATGATTGCCAAGCTTTTGGGAACTCCAGTTGCGATGGACGAGTTTACTGCAGATTGTTCCCGTGGCTCTTTTGGCATCGTCCCCCTCTCATTAGGTGTTATTTGTACTGCTCTTTGATTGTATAAAAATAAAATTTTTACCCAAAAAAAAAAAAAAAACCCTAAACCCTAAACCCTAAACCCTAAAACCCCTATCGCGTGGATTTAGCAAGATCGTTATCAACGATTGATAAATCGGATTATCTATTTATGCTCAAATCTGTTATAGGTAAAAAGCTCCTATATTATTACATAGAAGAGCAAAGCAAGCCCTAGCGGTGGGGTGTCTTCCTGGTTCCAACAAATTTCATCGACATAGTCAGAAGCAATGGATGTTAAAAACGCACAAGCGAAGCGCCTTAGTCAGCGGAAGAAGGAACCGGCTAAGAGTGATTAAACGGACAAAACCTATTCATTCCATAGCCTCATGCAGTGGAAACATTAAACAATCCATTCCAATCCTCTTTCGTTTGGTCTCCTCTAATGATGTGCCCCTTGGTGGACAATAGAGAGCAAAATCAGACTCGTGAGGTTGGTGCCTAACGTCAGGGTACGGTGCCTGAACACGATTTCTATCTTTCTATCGGGGCCCTCTCTTTTGGAATTTCATCCACAGAACCAACAGAGTGTGAGACGGGACTTTTGCCCTAGCTTACAGTGAAGACTCATCTTATCCCCCTTTTGGAAGTGTCTGCATATCTGTCATTTGCCCTTCCCTCTGATTTGGTTGTGAGCTAAACCCATCTAGGACCACTTCTTGGGATGGTTTTCTGTCTCCATCTCTCCCTTTGTACAGAGTCTCCCTGTCCCATAAGAGATGAATAGCCCTCTTTTCCGGGCTCAGCCCATTTGTAGTAAACGCAGCTTAAACACTTCACTATTCCAAAACATTGATTTGTCAATGAAACAAAAGCCATACTAGTTATTCTCGGAAAGCTGGCTCGGCCTTAAGGCCGAGTCGGAAAGCTTTGTTTGTAGAGGCTCTTATCTTTCTTTATAGGAGGCATATAGACGAATGTCGATTGGTCTAATTCGAAGAAATAACTGGTTCGACATAATAGGTCAACATAAGCAACATAGGTTAGTCCTTAAGCACTAAATCCAGGCCTGGATTGAATATCTTGAATTGAAAGCCTAATAGTTTAAGCCGGTTGGGGGCAGTTTGGAGTAATAAATAGTTTCAGTACTCACTGGATAAAATAGTGACTTCGAGATAGAGATAGTGAATCCTTTCTCTTCGGAAAGGAAAGGACTCAGCATCCACAGCTCCGCCCGGCCTTTCCCAATCAAACAAGGGTCCGAAGGAGAAGAGGACATATGGCCGAGAATCGAAGAAGCAAAAGAGGACCCTTTCCAGATGACCGATAGAGGTTGGACAGATTCCTGTTACCAGAAGGAGGAGATAATAAGGGATTCACCGCTCTATACTTTGCTATAGTTGAATTCACTCCTAGGCCTTAAAAGAGAGCATTTTATCGCTTAGTGCCATTTTATGCTTTTCAAAAGCTTTTCACTATCGAAAAGAGGGCATATAGCCCGAGTCCTGAACCACTGGAATGGACAGACCGCAAGTCAACAAGCAAGAGATCGTTTCCAGATGCAAGAGTTGCGACCGACGAGAGATTCGAGATAGAGGCCTATAGAGGCTTACTAGTAAAGGGACCGGAACGATTGACAGAAGAAAGNATATCTGATTATACCCACTATAGCAATCTATAAATGAAAACTTTTCCAAAGAGCCAGATCATGCTCTCCCAAGGCGTTCGGGGTCAGAGTGATCGCCTCAGCAACTGAGGGGGCCACCATAGAGCAGAGCAGACCAAAATCTCAGGCCCCCTCAGACAAAAAGTTAAAAACCCGAACATCACGACCCCCACTGACCTCATACTGGCTGGACAGAGGGGTGTCCCCAAACCACATGTCATCCCAAAAGGACACGTCTCCAAGGCCAACGCGCCAGCGAATGCCAGGCTCTGCGCGAGGTCGGATCCGTAGGAGACGACGCCAGGTGGGGGATATAGAACCAAGAGGGGGAACACAAGCAAGAGCATCCATCTGGCAATATTTTCGTAAAAGGAATCTCGCCCAGAGAGAGGAGCCCTGCCGAAATCTGAACCACAACTTAATAGAAAAGCTTTCCACCAGATCTTTCAATCTGCGGAAGCCAAGACCATCCTCCAACACTGGGAGGCAGGCCCGAGACCACCTGGCCTAATGCCATTTTTTTTCCAAGGGCTGCGGCCCCCAGAAAAATGCATTGAAGGCCAGCTCAAGCTTCTCCAAGACAGCAAGCGGTGTCTGAACCAACTGAAACAGATAAATCGGCATGGACAGGAGCACACTGCGGATAAGGGTCATTCGGCTACCCGGAGGGAGCGTCCGGATCTCCCAACCCTCTAACTTCCTACGAACAGACTTTAGGAGGTGCTCAAAAAAGGAACAGACACGGTTACCCCTAAACAAGGGGACTCCGAGGTACTTGAGGGCAAGTGACCCTCCGCGAACCCGGTGATGCACAGAATCCGGGAGCGGAGGCTCTCAGAGCACCTGGGAGGTAAGATCACAGAGCTCTTAACAACATTCACCAGCTGCTCCGAACAATTTTCATAACGATGCAAGAAGCCCATAAGGTGCTGCATACCACGAGACCCACCGTTGGCAAAAATAATGACATTATCAGCATATGCCAGTTGGGAAATCAGAATATCACAACCGGAGCGGTACCTGAGCGCAGGATGCTGCAGGTAGAGGCGGTCAAGGCCGCGCGAAAGATACTCCGTCCCCAAGATGAAAAACAGGGGAGACAAGGGATCACCTTGCCTGAGGCCTCTAGTGGAGCCAAAAAACCCCGAAAGAGAGCCATTGATTTTAACGGAGAAATGACAGTGAAGATGTAGGCCGAGACCATCGCCACAACCCGCTCCGAGAAACCAAAGTGTCTCAAAACCTCGAATAAGAAAGACCACTTAACCCGATCATAGGCCTTGGCCATATCCAACTTCAGGATAACATTACCGCCACGAGTGGGGAGAGGGAGACTGTGAGTGAGCTCCTGGGCGAGGAGAATATTATCAAAGATCAACCGCCCCGGAACAAAGCCACTCTGATTCGGTGAAATCAGCCTCTCCATCACAACCCTCAGCCGAGAATACAACAACTTAGAGATGATCTTATTCGAGACATTGCACAGACTAATTGGACTCGCCACGGAGCTCACTCACAGTCTCGCTCTCCCCACTCGTGGCGGTAATGTTATCCTGAAGTTGGATATGGCCAAGGCCTATGATCGGGTTAAGTGGTCTTTCTTATTCGAGGTTTTGAGACACTTTGGTTTCTCGGAGCGGGTTGTGGCGATGGTCTCGGCCTACATCTTCACTGTCATTTCTCCGTTAAAATCAATGGCTCTCTTTCGGGGTTTTTTGGCTCCACTAGAGGCCTCAGGCAAGGTGATCCCTTGTCTCCCCTGTTTTTCATCTTGGGGACGGAGTATCTTTCGCGCGGCCTTGACCGCCTCTACCTGCAGCATCCTGCGCTCAGGTACCGCTCCGGTTGTGATATTCTGATTTCCCAACTGGCATATGCTGATAATGCCATTATTTTTGCCAACGATGGGTCTCGTGGTATGCAACGCCTTATGGGCTTCTTGCATCAATATGAAAATTGCTCGGAGCAGCTGGTGAATGCTGCTAAGAGCTCTGTGATCTTACCTCCCAGGTGCTCTGAGAGCCTCCGCTCCCGGATTCTGTGCATCACCGGGTTCGCGGAGGGTCACTTGCCCTCAAGTACCTCGGAGTCCCCTTGTTTAGGGGTAACCGTGTCTGTTCCTTTTTTGAGCACCTCCTACAGTCTGTTCGTAGGAAGTTAGAGAGTTGGGAGATCCGGACGCTCTCTCCGGGAAGCCGAATGACCCTTATCCGCAGTGTGCTCCTCTCCATGCCGATTTATCTGTTTCAGGTGGTTTAGCCACCGCTTACTGTCTTGGAGAAGCTTGAGCTGGCCTTCAATGCATTTTTCTGGGGGCCGCAGCCCTTGGAAAAAAAATGGCATTAGGCCAGGTGGTCTCGGGCCTGCCTCCCAGTGTTGGAGGATGGTCTTGGCTTCCGCAGATTGAAAGATCTGGTGGAAAGCTTTTCTATTAAGTTGTGGTTCAGATTTCGGCAGGGCTCCTCTCTCTGGGCGAGATTCCTTTTACGAAAATATTGCCAGATGGATGCTCTTGCTTGTGTTCCCCCTCTTGGTTCTATATCCCCCACCTGGCGTCGTCTCCTACGGATCCGACCTCGCGCAGAGCCTGGCATTCGCTGGCGCATTGGCCTTGGAGACGTGTCCTTTTGGGATGATAAGATGTCTTTTTCAGTTTGGCCTTACACTTATAGACGACTCAAAGATAGGTCTTTCGTTTTTGGAGGTTGTTTTTCATTCCTCTCTGCTCTGTGCAAGTGGGCCCAGACACTTGCACCCTCCATGTTTTGTTCCTTTGGATCTGGGTGGGTTCCATCACTCCCTGTTGGTACTTTTCAGTTCAGTTTGGTCGTACATTGACAGACGGCTCAGAGATGGGTACCATCGACGGTCTTTTGCACCTACTTCTGAGCTGGATCTTTACTGTTTACATAGGTTTCGATTTGTCTTCATGTACTTAGCACTGCTCTTACGTGTTCATTTGTATTATTCGCTTTCCCTAGGGATTAACTTTTGGCTCATGTATTTGTCACCCTAGGTTTTTTTGTTTTTATGTATTGTCTCATTAGCCTTTCGAGAGGTCTTGGTTTTGTCCTCCTCTCTTTAGGTTTTATCTTGTATTTTTGTTTTGATGTTATATACAGGTAAAGGTCTGTCTAACCCCCTGCTTCCGACGGTGTTTTATTAAAAAAAAAAAAACCCCCGAAACCCTGAACCCCGAAACCCCAAATCCAACCCTAAACCTTAAACACTGAAGACCCGAACTGAACAACAACTGAACTGAAAGCACAAAACTGATCTCTGAACTGAAAAAGACTTGTCGAACTAAAATAGACTAAGTAGAACTGAAGTAAATAAACTAAAGTTCTCAAAATATAAATAATTCTCAAAACTGATGAAACGAAGATTGACAAACCAACTGATACCAGAACTGAAGAGCATAACTGAATGTGAACTGATATAACATAACTGAAAACTAGAACTAAAGTTAAAGAACATTCAAACTGAAAGGACATCAGTTAGAACTTATTAACAAGTATAAACCAGCTGAACTGATCAGTCGACCAGTTTGATTCCTTGTCAGTTGATCACGCCACCAGTTGCAGTTTGCAATCTCAGAAAACAAACTGGCATACCGTACCTGAGCAAAACAGTTAACGCGTATAGTCTCATACATCGTATTACGGTCAGAAAGATGTCTACATGGACAAAAAGTTGACTCAACGAACACCATTAATTAATACATAAATGTGATCGTTGGAATCGAAAACTATATATAACTGAAGAGTTCAATTGTACAAAAGAATAGAACAAGAGGCGATTTTCACGCAAACATCAATTTCACAACTACTCAAAGAACAATATGTTTTTCAAATCAGTTGCGATTCATTTTCAAGCTTACATTCACTTTGCTAATCGCAATCTCAAGCACACACTTCACTTTGAGCTATTAAGTTATCAACTAATAAGTTTTGTAAGAGAAGTTAAGAGTTTCAATTTGACAGTGTTTAAGCTCAAACTAAATATATCATTACATTTTGTTGTGATTAATCAAAGTATTTTATTGAATATTCATCCTCGAGATAGGAATGTTTAACGTAGTAGCATTTGAAAAATCTCTGAACATCCATAAAAATTCGTGTTTTCATTTTTCTTTTTCATTCAATTTTCACAGTACCCTAACCAAAATATTCAAATCCATCCTTCAGTTTCTTTCCACACTATTTCAGTTAAATGATCAATATTGAAATATAAAATTTAGATATCAGTTTCTCAAAAAATTGACTCACATTCAACAAAGAACTCAAAAATCTAAAGTATTTATTCAACTCTCTTCTAAACATTTTACCCGAGTTAACTGATCCTAACATACCTGCATCATCCCGAGCAATAACCATCCCGAGCTTCGGTATTGCTCGAGATGCAACATGGCTTAACCATAACAAACGGCTCCTCTAAGATTTTTTAATATATATAAGATACTTTGCATTCTCATTCTAATCGGCTCTCTCAACGGATATTTGTTTTTTTTTTTTTTTTTAACACTGAGCCAAACATGCATGCATTTCTATTTGGTTTGACGAGTATTAAGCTGCTCAACATCCGACCGGCCCTCCTATTGCACCGCCTCACCGACTCATCAAACTCACTGGGATGATGTGGCTTGCCTCGACCTGACCAACTTAATCCACCAAAACTGAGACATATTTGTGTGCAATATCAGTTTGCAGAAAGTTAAAACAAGCATTTATCCTTTGAAAGATAGGAAGGATTCTTGAGAATCCGCAACCACAAGTGATCGATAATTTGGAAGTAAAGATTCCGAAGACTGGGGCATACCTTCAGCTAAAATCGAATAGTCCTCCAGGTGGAAGTTGAATACCATTCCCCCCTCCTAAGTTAAAATTAGCATGTGACTCGTCACCAGCAGGCAACGTTTCATGGTCCTCCTCAAGCCAATATGTCTCAAGCATTCTCACAGCCTTATCATATATTTCATTGTTATCATGAGATTGCAAATTTTCAATCTTCTCCAAGCCCTCAGAGTCATCTATGAGCAGGGCAAAATAGTTGACATCTCCAGTGTCACCTTTTTCAACTTCCCCAACTTTCAATATGTTTTCTAATCCTTCTAAACATACAGTGACAATTCTTGGATCAGGAGAAACAAGAAGATCACACAGAGGCTTAATACAACACTGATTCACCAAGTACCTGTAAAATTATACTAGTATATATCTCAGCGTGACAATCTTACGTAAAGTTTTCACCAGTTGACAAACACTAGACAGCACTATAGAATAGAGATATAGAATACTTGATTTGATCATTGGTTCCCCCAGAGGTAGCATTTGAAATAGCCCATGCAGCCTCTTTCTTTATCTCAAATTCAGCATTCTGAAGAAGATTGACCAGGGGGGGGGTACTAATCCAGCATCAATTACAGCCTGCAATTCCAAAGCATGTTCAGTACGAATGACCGATTGAAAGATAACACGGGAATGGCAATTTACACTCGTCCACATCAAGAAAAGAAACGGTTAGTCAAACCAAATGACTTACAAAGCAAACAACATATGAACATTCAATCGACAATAAAGATCATTATGAAAAGCTTGATAAAAACAAACAAATCTTTTGTATTATTGGTGAATCAATTCATGAAAAAGACAATTTTCATATATATGATTATCTGGAAGAGAGAAAAATACAACCACTGATACACTTCTTTAGAAACAACATGGGTTTAAATCGAAAATACAATGATTAATTCCAAAGCATCAAAGTCAATCGCATATTAAGACTTACACTTTATGCTGGCAACTTTCAATTAAAACATCACTTGCCTGAATTTGTTCTCTGTTTCCAGCAGTAATGTTAGAAATTGTCCAGCATGCTTCCTTTTTTATGCTCTTTTTATGGTGGTGAGTCAACAGGCTCAACAGACAGGGAAGCACACCATGATCAGCAATATACTGGTGATAAAAATAACAGTTAAAGGTATATAATGCCCATCTAAGGCCTGATTTTCTCAAATTATGATAGAAATGCTAGCAGCTAAGTTATCACAAACAACCAAATGCAGGATAAAAATTTAACACCTGTGTTTGAACATCGTCCCCAGTCACAATATTCCCAACAGTACGAAGTGCAGGAATAAGCACTGATGGAGAAGGATGACTGAAAAACAACATGTTTATTATTAAAATTTCTATTGCTTCAATTAGTAAAGCAACTCACAAATGTTATTCATAATTCCACTCACAGGAGGAGCTCAACAAGCCGTTGACAGACACCTGCCTCGATCACAGCTTGAATTTTGTCGTTTGTACCATCAGAGAGGTAGGAGAGGGCCCAACATGCATCGGTCAGAACCTCTTCATCATTTGAATAAACAAGGCGCTGGAATGCTGGAAGCGCTGGTCTTACCTGATAAAAAAATTTCATAATAGTGCACCGTATAGTATATGATAACAAAAGAAGAAGTAAACCTCATCCAGACAAACCAAGCAAAAAGAAACCTGCTCAAATGGTGGTTGTGGCTTGCCTCTGCAGAAGTTTGACAATGCCCATGTGGCATTTCTAAGCATTGAAAGCTTGGCACTCTCATTCAACTGAGAAAGCAAAGAAACCAGGGCACCATGACCAAGAACAAGGTCACGACATTTAGGAGAATCGCCAGCAATATTACCCAATGCCCAGACAGCCTATGTTTAAAGGCAAAAACAATATGTTTAAGAAAATAGATAATTCACAAGGAAACAAGAATGATCCTAATTTTTTAAATTAAATTGCAAATAATACCTGCTCACGAACATCATCGCTAGGGGAACCAAGAAGCTTAACAAAAATTGGGACTGCCCCATGATTAATAACCACCTTGGTGTTCTCAGATGTTCCAGAGGCAATGTTAGTGAGAGCCCAAGCAGCCTCAAACTGTAGAAAAATCAAAATTTATAGAAAAGAAGGGTGAATCATATATCAGGTCGCAAATTTAAACCTGGAGCTGGGGGAAATCCTCCCTCGTAAGGAACTCAACAAAACGAGGAACAACACCAGCTTGAATCACTTCTTCAATAGGAGGACTCCTCTCTGGTAATTTGGTTCCAAGACGATCAGTGGTCCATAAAGTCATGAACACGATTAATGAGACTACAAGTCTTACCAATGGAAAGTAATTTACGGAATTGTATAGTTGCTTCCAGCTGCAGATTGTTATCGTTTGACCAAACCCCAGCAACCATAGAAGGAAGACTCTCCAACTGCATGTGAATGAAAAGGTATTATTGACCATAAAAACCAAAATCATAGTTTGAAGATGTCGAAATAGTTAGGATTTGATAGAGATTTGATATGCTCTATTTTGAACTAGGATCCTATATCATTGGTATGATAGGATATTTCCAGATTTAGTGGGATTTGATATCTCATTATTAATCTATATAAAGTGTACTAATCAATGTCTTTAGAGAATAAGAAATAAGAGAATTATTTATCCTTATATTGTATGTCATATTGTTCTATGTGGTATCAGAGCTTCTAGGTTATAATCGGCCATGAATTTCAAAGCAACTATGGTCGGCGCTAGTTCTAGTAGTGAAGACGCCGGTTCAAGCAGTGACGGTGGAACTCAATCACATGTCACACCCCCAGATTCATCTCTTCAAATAAGGATCCACAAATTAAATGGGAAAATTTATGTGGAGTGGGCACAATCAGTCCAACTTGTGATTGATGGAAAAGGAAAGCTAGGATTCGTGAACGGCGAAGTGAAAGCTCCGGCTTCGACTGACCTGAGATACAAGCAGTGGCGTTCCAAGAATTCATGGGTCACGGCATGGTTGATAAACTCGATGGAGCCAGCAATTGGTAAACCATTCATGTTTTTACCCACGGCTCAGGAGGTTTGGGAGGCAGTCCGAGAAACATACTCCGATTTTGAAAACTACTCTCAACTGTACGAGTTAAATACTCCGGTATGGCAGACGCAACAAGGTAACAAAGACGTCACAACTTACTATAACAAGTTGATAGTTCTATGGTAGGAATTGGACCTCCTCAATGCAGATGAGTGGGAGAGTAGCAAGGTCTGTACCCGCTACAAGGCAAACTAGACAGACATAGGATGTTTGTCATCCTTGCGGGATTAAACAAGGATCTAGATGAGGTTAGAGGACGTGTACTTGGGCGAAAACCTCAGCCCAACATTCGGGAGGTGTTTTCCGAGGTCCGACGTGAAGAAACTCGACGCCAAGTGCTGCTGAAACATTCTGAAAACACCATGGAGTCTGAAAGTTCGGCCCTTCTAAGTCGAGAGACAGGGTCTGATGGGAGACCATTTTGCGATAAGTGCAAGAAGCCATGGCACACTATAGAAACATGCTAGAAAATACATGGGAAATCAGCCCATCTTAAGAAAAAATTTGGCACCAACAGATCAAATACTGATATTCGAGCTCTTCAAGCAGGTGGTGAAGATTTTGGACTGCCCTCTACCTCCTCAGATTCTCTTCCCTTCACCAAGGATCAGTTGGAGCACCTATTCCAATTGTTTAATTCTAGACGTGATAAATCCAAACTCTCATGTTCCTTGGCCCAGACAGGTATTTATCCTTGTGCAAATATTGCTAATTCGACCACTAACAGTGTCTGGATTCTTAATTTTGGAGCAACAGATCATATGACAGGTTCATCGCAAGTGTTCTCCCCATATATTCCGTGTGCAGGAAACCAAAAGGTTAAACTTGTTAATGGCTCTGTTGCAGGGAAAAGAACTGTTGTTAGTTCCTCGTCTTTGATTCTTACAAATGTGTCACATGTCCCCTCTCTATCATACAATCTCTTGTCAATCAGCAAACTCACCATTAATCTTACGTGTCGAGTCATATTTTTGTCCTCTCATCGTGAATTTCAGGACCTAGCCTCGGGGAAGATGACTGTCAATGCTAAACAGGATGGTGGTTTCTACTTTCTTACCGCCAACTTTTTCCTTGCAAACGTGATCGTCTCACTTCTGTTCCCACTCAAGTGTCGATATTTTCTTATGGCACAGTCGGTTAAGTCATCCAAACTTTATTTATTTAAAGAAAATGTTTCCAAAGTTGTTTATCAAAAAAAATATTTCTACTTCGAATAGTGAATTGTAATGACCAAAATTCTTATTTTGAACCAATTACTAATTAAGAGATGATTAAAGGATTGTTAATTAAACATTATTAAGGAATTGATAATTCGGGATCAAACTGTTAAGATCCACTTAATTTAAAATAGATAACCCAATCTAATTCAGATTACATTTTCCCGAGAAATTCAACTAGACGAATGAGATTTTGACACGTGCAGATAAGATTGATTCGGATTTTATGAACTAGTCCAAATGCAGCCTATAATGGAAGCTGATTTCTTTTGTTTCCTACATCGCTTCCTTTAGAGAGAGTTCTGGTCATATACGTTAGGTTTTCTAGTCATTTTCTAGGGCAATTTGGTGTAGGGAAGTTTCAAAGGTAGTGTCGACTCGAGGAGGGGTCGATGAACCGGGAGGCAGATCGAGACGTCATCAGCGGGCTGACGATGGACGCAGGTATAATCCTAAAGCCTTAAATAGTGATTTAAAGATCATTAGGAAGAACTTTGAAGCATGTTTGGTAATTCATGATCTGGTTTTATAGTGATTTCATTATGTTTGTATTGTCTAGGTTCAGACGAGTAAGCTTTCTGTCAGATTGTTTTAGTAAGTTACGTGGTGTACTGACTGAGTTATCCATGCGTAGTATGCATAGTTATCTGTTGCATGATACATGTTTTACTGCTTTGGCATATTATGCATGATATATCCTGATATCTTTTGAGATATACCTCGATTATAGGGGACGCTCAGCCTTATTCTGTATTGTGGACGGTGGGGCATTGAGAGCTACAGTGTCCGACGGGACCCGCGGACTCTGATGACCTGGACATTGTAGGTCCACGTCTTGATGATGAGTGTGGGAGCCAAAACATGCCTAAGACAGATCAAAGATTACACACTCAGGCGCTTATAGACTGAGCATTAGATTTTTGACTTGATCCTTGATATCCGAACATATTGCATTTTGCATGCATCATATCAATTTGTATACTCGTACGTTCTCGTATTGGGCGATTGTCGCTCACGTCCTTGTTTCATCTTGGGCACCCCCATTCCACGAGGCAAGTCTTAAGTTGGGCGGTTCGGACGGCCAGGGCAATGGCTAGAGCAGTTGGGTTTTCGGTGGTNACATATTACGCATGACATATCATGTTGAGCCTGATATCTTTTGAGATATACCTCTTTTGTTGGGATCGGGGCCGATCAGCCCTATTCTGTATTGTGGACGATAGGATATCGAGAGCTACAATGTCTGACGGGACCCGCGGCTNGATACAGAGGAGGTTTTATTTGGTTTATTGTTTTCTCGCGCACATTATGTTTTTGATATAGTTGTATTAACGTTTGAGACTGCGATTATTGTTCTGTTTTTGTTTGGGTTGTGATAAACATAAAAAATTGTATATTAATTAAATGTTTTAAAATATAAAATTATAGTTTTTGTTTTATTAAATGTTTAAATATTATATGTTTATAATAAATTGTATAAAATATAAGTTGTTGTGTAATTATAAGTTTTTACTGTTTTTACATGTTCGATAAAACAAGAATAATCTTGGCTTTGCCAATGGGATTAAGATGATTCTTGGACGTGTAGAAAGTTGATTTTAATATCTACAATATTGGTGGCAAGCATGAGATAAAAATCTTCTCACAATTGGGATCAAATTAAGCAACAAATAAAGTTACCAAAAGAGTGGCAGTTTTACCATGCTCTAACATTTTGACCATATCTCTCAAATTACTTGGTCAAATGGTAAAAAAACAAATACCACAATTCAAACAACTCTATCTACATGTTTTGTTTTATGTGGAAAAGCAAAATCGGATGGGAAGATTTTCAAAAATGATGTGTATGATGACATAATTTCTTAGAACACCAATGAAGACTTATGTGAAAAAATATTTTATTTGTGGTTGTCTCCCCAAATTTGACTATAAATAGGGGTGCATTGTAATGTATTGAGATTACCCTCATTTTATGAACAAACCCTTGAGTTCATAATATTTCTCTCTTTGCTTTTCCTTTATTTCTTCATTTAAATATATTTAGCATACTAATTTCATATTCAAAGTTTTACGCTTTGAATAATGAGTAGCTGACTTCACAAAGTTGATATGAAAAGATGAAACTCTTGGTATGATAATAATGTTATTAAAAGGTAATAATCTATGTTTTATATTATTTAATCATTATTTATTTTTTATGTTATATTTATTTTTTAAACATTATTATACCTTACTTATAAGTGGGAGTTTTGATTTATTATTGCTATATGTTACACTAAATTCTTGGAACCATTTAAATGTTAGTTTGGTATTATCAACCATTTAAAGTGGATGCCTTGATTAATTGTATATGAATATATCATAATATTGATTTCTTGGTACCTTTTAAATGTTTGTTTGGTTTTACCAACCATTTAAAGTGGGAACCTTGATTTAGTGTTTACAAATATATATATAGTACAATAAATACTTGACAACATTTATAAGTTTTGGTATATATTATATACTTATAAGATAATAACATATAACATAATATAAATATGATTATTTAATATATTGGAACCATTTTATTAAGTGGATTTCAATAACGTTCATTAATGTTAACCTTATTAAAATACAAAGAGTGGATCCTCTAATCTCAACTACTTAGATTAAAATTCAAACAATTAAAGATTCAAACAATTAAAAGTAAAAAAACAAAAGGACATTGTAGTGGACTTGTAATTACATTAGCTTCCCTGTGGATACAATATTCGGACTCACCGAATTATACTACTTGTGGACAACCTGCTCTTGGGAGTGCAACAATCAAAGTCGCATCAGGTTATGAAATGATTAAGTTATTTGATTTCCGATGTTTAATTGTTGTTTATAGTTTATTTTTCTTTCTTTTAATTTTTATTGCTTGTGTGTTTTTCTTCTTTTGCATTTGCATTTGCATTAACATTAGGTCACGTACACCTAGTGGTCGACCATTTTAAAATAACCCTTTATTTTCACAAAACATGGCGGAAGAAACCATCCAAGAAAATGAGGATGAAATTCAAGCTTAACATGATCATGATAGACGAAGAACACTTAGAGATCACATGAATCCTATACGTACTAGTGCACCTTCATGTCTAGTTTTTCGCTCCGATGCATCTCATTTCAATTTTAAGCCTGGTATTATCCAACTTTTACCCAACTTTCATGGCTTACATTCTGAAAATCCATACATGCATTTACGAGAGTTTGAAGAAGTGTGCAACACATATAATGATTTAAATTGTAGCATGAACACCATTCGACTTAAGCTTTTTCCTTTTTCTTTAAAAGACAAAGCTAAAACTTGGCTACAAAATCTTAGATCGGGATCCATTCGAACATGGGATGAATTGCAACAACAATTTTTGAAAAAGTTTTTTCCATCTCATAGAACAAATTCTTTTAAAAGGCAAATCATCACTTTCACTCAAAAACAAGGAGAAACTTTTTATCAATGTTGGGATAGATATAAAGAATTGCTTAATCTTTGTCAACATCATGGTTTTCAAATTTGGAGAGTTGTTTCTCAATTTTATGAAAGTTTAACACCTAAAGACAGGCAAATGGTTGAATTTATGGGTAATGGAACATTTGAAGATAAAGATCCAAATGAGACAATTGAGTATCTCGATTCATTAGCAGAAAATGCTCAAAATTGGGACACTATAGGTACAATCGAGCCATCAAACAAGATTCAATCTCCGACATCTGGTGGAGGTACGTACACCCTCAAGGATGAACATGATCTCCAAGCCAGATTTACCTCTTTCGCAAGAAAAGTTGAGGCACTTGAATTAAAAAATGGTCAATTAAAATCTGTTAAAGAAATTACATGTCACATCTGTGATACAAGTTATCATTCTACAAAAAATTGTCCCACTTTGCCCTCTTTTAAAGAATGTCACCATGAACAAGCCAATGTTTTAAACAATTTCAAAAGGCCAAATTTTGAACCATTTTCTCAAAGTTACAATCCAGGTTGGCGAAATCATCCAAATTTTAGTTGGAGGAATGATAATGCTGCACAATTTTCACAATCATATTTCCAAAATCAACAAAATTTTCAAAATTATGCACCTTATGTTCCTCCACCTAAAAGGAATTTGGAAGATACATTGAATTCTTTCATTGCAAAGCAAGAGTCTACCAATACTCAAACTGCTCAAACTATGACAGATTTGAAAGAAACTCTTGCTAAATTTGCATCTGCACTTAATGTTCATGAAAAAGATAAATTTCCTTGACAACCACAGCCTAATCCCAAGGATCATCATTCACAAACTGGAACTTCTGAAACTCAACCGATAGATCAGGTAAAATCTGTTATTACCCTTCGCAGTGGTAAGGTTGTGGAAAAATCCATTTTTGAACCTTTGTGAAGATGATTATAAATCAACTCCAAAGGGTAAGGAAGTGGAACCCATAACTTGCGAAGAGGAGGTTCAACAGACAGTGTCACCACCATTCCCTCATGCATTGAAAAATATAAAAAAATCAAATTTGAATTCTGATATATATGATATTTTTAAACAAGTAAATGTTAATATTCCTTTATTAGATGCAATAAAGCAGGTACCATAATATGCCAAATTTTTGAAAGACTTTTGCACTGTGAAAAAAAATTGAATGTAAAAAAGAAAGCATTTTTAGCCGAACAAGTAAGTGCAATCATTCAAAATAATAATACTTTGAAATATAAAGACCCTGTTTGTCCTACTATTTCATGTATTATTGGAGAACGAAAGATTAAAAAAGTCTTGCTTGATCTTGGAGCTAGTGTGAATTTACTTCCATGTTCAGTTTATCAAGAACTCAATCTAAGCGAGTTAAAACCTACTTCGGTAACACTTTTACTGGCCGATAGATCTGTTAAAGTGCCAAGAGGTATGGTAGAAGACGTGTTGGTCCAAGTTGAAAACTTTGTATATCCTATAAATTTCATAGTTTTAGAGACACAACCTATTGAAGCTTGTAATGCAATTCTTGTAATTTTGGGTCATCCATTTTTAGCAACTTCTAATGCTCTAATAAATTGCAGGAATGGAATAATGAAGTTGTCATTTGGTAACATGATCTTGGAGCTTAATGTTTTTAATCTTTGTAACCAACCACATCACAAAGAAGATAAAAGTGATGATGAAAATCTTATTGAAACTCTTGTGGAACAAAACATTCAAGAAGGGAGTACTCGTGACCAACTAGATATTTCTTCAATTGATACTGTTAAAGAAAATATTCTATCAAGTATCACTTGTTACTAGGATCAGAGAAAGAATTTGAGCCAAAATATGATAACAAAGATGAACCACATATCGGAGTTGAAACCACCCTTGCCAGAAGAATTAAAGTATGCATTCCTTGGAGAAAATAAAACATATCCGGTGATAATTTCTTCTAAACTAGCAAGTGATCAAGAAGGTAAATTAGTTGATATGCTTAAAAGACATACAAATGCAATTGGTTGGACACTTAAAGATCTCAAGGACTTTAATCCACTAATTTGCACTCACAAAATTCACTTAGGAAAAAATGCTAAAACATCTCAACAACCACAAAGGAGATTAAATCCACAAATGAAAGATGTTGTGAAAATTGAAGTTCTCAAACTACTCGATGTTAGAATTATCTAACCTATTTCTGATAGTAAGTGGGTAAGCCCAACACAAGTAGTTCCAAAAAAATCTGGCATCACAGTGATAAAAAATGAAAAAGGTGAATTGTTAACAAGTCGAGTCCCATCTAGATGGCGGATGTATATTGATTATAGAAAATTAAATTACGCCACTAGAAAAGATCATTTTCCATTACCATTTTTGGATCAAATTTTAGCAAGAATAGCAGGTCATCCTTACTACTGTTTTCTTGATGGATATTCAGGCTATTATCAAATACCCATTGCACTCGAAGATCAAGATAAAACTACATTCACATGTCTTTTTGGAACATTTGCATTCAGAAGGATACAATTTGGTTTATGCAATGCCCCAGCAACATTTCAAAGATGTATGCTAAGCATTTTTAGCGACATGGTTGAAAATTGTTTGGCGATTTTCATGGATGATTTAACTGTTTTTGGGAATACATTTGATAATTGTCTTGAAAATGTGGATAAAGTTTTAACAAGATGTGAGGAAAAAGGTCTTATTTTAAATTGAGAAAAATGTCATTACATGATTACTTCTGGGATTGTTTTGGGACATGTCGTGTCATCTCATGGAATTGAAGTTGATTAAGCAAAAGTTGATGTCATTGCCAATTTACCCCCTCCAAAAATCATTAAAGAAATTCGCTCATTTTTGGGACATGCTGGATTTTATAGGAGGTTTAAAAAGACTTTAGTTTAATCTCTAAACCCATTTGTAACCTCTTAACAAAAGACACTGCATTTGAGTGGACTCAAGAATGTCAAAATGCTTTCGATAAAATCATTCGACATTTAACATCAGCTCCTATCATGCAACCTTCTGATTGGTTTTAACATTTGAAATCATGTGCGACTCGAGTGATTATGCAGTCGGTGCAGTATTGGGTCAAAGAATACACGGTAAGTCTTATGTGAGATATTATGCAAGTAAAACTTTAAATAATGCTCAAATGAATTACTCCACAACTGAAAAAGAACTATTTGATGTAATATTTGCATTAGATAAATTTCGTTCTTATTTGATTGGATCAACGACTATTCTGTTTAATTATCATTCTGCTATTAGATATTATTGACCAAACACGATGAAAAGCCACGACTGAATTTGACATTGTAATCAAAGATAAAAAAAGGAACCGAGAATGTCGTAGCTGATCATGTATCGAGACTAGTAACAGGATCATCTTGTGAAAGGGCACCAATTGATGATAATTTTCCTGATAAACATCTATTTTCAGTTACTACTACACTTCGTTTGCTTACATAGTAAATTTTCTTGGGACAGGAAAAATGCCACCGCAATAGAGTTCCCAAGATAAAAGAAAATTTTTGAATGAGGTAAAAAAACTTTTATTGGGATGATCCGTATCTGTTTAAGTATTGTCCAGATCAAATTTTTCGACGTTGCATACCCGACAATCAGGTAAGTGTGAAAGATTGAGATTGCTAATGCAAAAAAGAATTCCAGAAGATATTCGTCTTGTAATAGAAGCTAAGGTCCGATTAGAAGGAGAAGCTCCACAGTCATTGCTCATTCGGTATATGTCTGGATTAGGAAAAAGCACTTATGCGAAAACGAAGGGCCAAAAGGTTAGGTGTTTGTCATAAGTATTCAAGATGGACTTTGACAAACGATGCAGATCTTTAGGTTGTGTTTCCAATGACAGAGAAGATAAAATTGGCTTCATTAAGAATGGGCTGAGTACAGAGTCTTTAGATAACATCTTATCGACTCTTGAGACGCATTCTAGAGGACACATGCCTATTGAACTTCTCAGTTTATAGAAACAATTCCAAGATGAGCGTCATCGTAATAGTCTTGGGAATCCGACTAAGAAAATTGGATGGGAAGTACATCATCGACTCATAGAAGGCGTTGAAGCCGTTTCTGGACGTAAAACCAGAGGAAAATTGTGAACCACAATCACGCTACTATCTATATGCATATGTGTCATTATTATTTTTACTGTTTATTCTGCTTACAGTTGTAACCCATAGTTTTGTCATGATAACATATTATCCTTATAAAATCTCTCATCTTTCTCTCTATTTTCGTAGACCAAAAAGAAAGTAAAACCATGGCTGGATCCTCTGCACAAACATTGAAAAATATTTGTGTATTTTATGGGTCGAGTCCTGGAAAAAATGAAGTGTTTGTAGAAGCAGCGAATAATCTTGGAAATATATTGGCTGAGAGAAAAATTCTCTTGGTATATAGGGGAGGTAATATTGGGTTAATGGGATCTATTTCAACATCTGCTCATCTTGGAGGTAGTCATGTTTTGGGTATTATTCCTACAGCTTTAACTGAATAAAATATTACAGGTGTTACGATTTGGGAGAAATTAAAAGTTTCTTCTATGTATGAAAGAATCACCAAAATGATTGAAAATTCTGATGCTTTTATCGCACTACCAGATGGTTTTGGTACATTAGAAGAAATTTTTCACATTGTTCCTTGGGCACAACTTAATATCCATAATAAACATGTGGGCTTGTTGAATATCAATAATTATTATGACGGTTTGTTGACATTTCTTGATAAAGCTGTGGAACAGAATTTCATTTCAGAAAATTCACGACGGATGCTCATCCCTGCTTCGACTGCCAACCAATTAATTGATGATTTGAAAGCTTTTGTTCATAAGCATGATCCGATGATAACAAAGATCAATTGGTCGCAATCAAGCAGTAAGAAAAGAAAGTTGGATAATTGATTCAAAAGTCGTGATTATTAATAGTTATTTTGACATTAAGGACAATGTCATATTCTGATTAAGGAGAGAACAAACTCTTTGTTTAAAAAAAAATTCAAAAATTAAAAAAAATATTTAAAAAATATTATTTTATAATAAAAGCATGTTTATTGTTTATATCATAGTAATTTTTACAAAAATATCATATATTACATGTTTGACAGGTTTAAATTAGAAATGTATTAATCTATCTAAGGATGTTTAAATTTTTATTTGAAAAAAAAAAGTAAATTTTAATATTCCGATAACTATAAAAATATGATCTATGAAATCTTTTTGAGTGATTAACCATTGTGATAAGATCAGTTATTAAAGTATATGGCCCAAGACATACCTGATAAGATTGCCTAAAATTTTACACTCACATATATTTTGTTAGTGAGTGGAGAAGATTGAAAAAACAGCTTTCGAGTCTTAAAAAAAAATTGATATTTCTTGGAAGAAAAAGAGAAAAAAAAAAGATGTTGAAGATCTATGGAATTTTAAGCATGTTTTGTTTTATGTGGAAAAGCAAAATTGGATGGGAAGATTTTCAAAAGTGATGTGTATGATGACATAATTTCTTGAAACACCAATGAAGACTTATGTGTAAAAAATAATATTTTATTTGTGATTGTCTCCCCAAATTTGGCTATAAATAGAGGTGTATTGTAATGCATTGAGATATCCCTCATTTTATGAACAAACCCTTGAGTTCATAATATTTCTCTCTTTGTTTTTCCTTTATTTCTTCATTTAAATATATTTATCATGTTAATTTCATATTCAAAGTTTTACACTTTGAATAATGAGTAGCTAACTTCCCAAAGTTGAGATGAAGATGTGAAACTTTTGGTATGATAATAAGGTTATTAAAAGATAATAATCTATGTTTTATATTATTTAATCATTATTTATTTTTAATGTTATATTTATTTCTTTAAGCATTATTATACCCTACTTATAAGTGGGAGTTTTGATTTATTGTTGCTATAAGTTACACTAAATTCTTGGAACCATTTAAATGTTAGTTTGGTATCATCAACCATTTAAAGTGGATGCCTTGATTTATTGTATATGAATACATCATAATATTGATTTCTTGGTACCATTTAAATGTTTGTTTGGTTTTACCAACCATTTAAAGTGGGAACCTTGATTTAGTGTTTACAAATATATATATAGCACAATAAATACTTGACAACATTTATAAGTTTTGGTATATATTATATACTTATAAGATAATAATATATAACATAATATAAATATGATTATTTAATATATTGGAACCATTTTATTAAGTGGATTTCAATAATGTTCATTAATGTTAACCTTATTAAAATAACAAGAGTGGATCCTCTAATCTCAACTACTTAGATTAAAATTTGAACAATTAAAAATTACCAATTAAAGATTCAAACAATTATAAGTAAAAAAACAAACAAACAAACAAAACAAAATATAGTGTAATGGACTAGTAATTACCTTACCTTCCATATGGATACGATATTCGGACTCACCGAATTATACTACTTGTGGACAACCTGCTTTTGGGAGTGCAACAATCAAAGTCGCATCAGGTTATGAAATGATTAAGTTATTTGATTTCCGATGTTTAATTGTTGTTATTAAGTTTAAATTTTGCATGCTTATTAGTCTGTTTAGTAGTGACGTTCGGGGCCCATGCAAAGTAAAAACGCTTAGTGATAAACGATGGTTTGTGTCCTTCATTGATGATCATTCACGTCTGACTTGGGTTTTCCTTTTGAAAGATAAGTCTGATGCAGGGATCACATTTCAAAATTTTTTCCAAATGATTCAGACTCAATTCCACACTAGGATCAAAATTTTTCGAAGTGATAATGGGCGGGAATACTTTAACAATATACTTGGCAAGTTTTTCCAAGAAATCATTCACCAAAGCTAATTTTCCCATACACCTCAACAAATTGGTGTGGCTAAACAAAAAAACAGACATCTCCTTGAAGTTGCTCGGGCAATTAGTTTTGAAACCAAAATGCCTAAGTAATTGTGGGGAGAAGCAGTTTTAATAGCCACATATTTGATAAATAGACTATACCATCTACGATTTTGAATTTTCAATCCCCTGTAAATATTTTCCACAAAAGTTTTCACAATACACGTCTTCTCACTAAAATCCCTCTAAAAGTATTTGGCAGTCTAGCATTTGTTCATAATTTTGATCTTGGTATCTCAAAACTGGATCCAAAGGCACGAAAATGTATCTTTGTTGGGTATCCTGCAAACCAACGGGGATACAAGTGCTTTGACCCTGTTACCAAAATTTTTTTTATCTCCATGGATGTAACATTCGTTGAAGGCAAGTCCTTCTATGATCAACATCTTCAGGGGGAGTCGAAAGATAGTGAAGATGATGATCACTCAACCGAGCCTGACTTTCATATAGAACTAGGAAACTATGAAATTTCAAACTTTAATCAATCCGACATAACAACGGAGACAGGTGAGAAACAGTTTAAAGGATTGGTTTATACAAGGAAGAAGCACTCAAAGAAAGGGGTAGACCCTATCATTCAACAATGTCATGAGTCAACTCATGGACTGGATCTTGAAACTCAGAATGATGCCTTGACTACTCCTGAAAACAACATTGATCTTCCCATTGCCCAGAGAAAAGGTACCTGATCATGCACAAAACACCCAATTTCAAACTTTGTATCTTATAAAAAACTGTCACCGTGTTTATTTGTCTCTCAGTTAGATGTCATCAATATTCCTAAGAATATACAGGAAGCTCTAGAAATCCCTGAATGGAGAGAGACGATTTATGAGGAGATGAGAGCTCTGGAAAAAAAAACTCTACCTGCGAGAAGGCTTACCCCTTACCTACCAAGTGGGAAATCTGTTATAGATTGTAAGTGGGCATTTTCCCCAAAATATAACTCTGATGGATCTCTGGAACGGTATAAACCACGGTTGGTTGCCAAAGACATCACCCAAACATATAGGGTTGATTACACAGAAACTCTCTCCAGTGGCGAAACTCATTACAGTTCGAGTCATTCTCTCTGCTGCTGGTAATCTTGATTGGCCACTAAATCAGCTAGACGTGAAGAATGCCTTTCTAAATGGTGATCTAAAAGAGAAAGTGTACATGAAACCACCACCTGGATTTACTAATCAGTTTAGACCAAAAGTGTGCAAGCTAAAGAAATCACTATATGGAATGAAACAGTCTCCCAAAGCATGCTTCGAAAGGTTCACAAAGTTTGTGAGAAGCCAAGACTACTGTCAAGGACAATCGGATCATACCTTCTTCACAAAAAGGCCCAACAGTGGAAAGATTTCAGTGTTAATTGTCTATGTTGACGATATAATATTGACAGGTGATGATATAGAAGAGACAAACAGGTTAAGGAAAAGCATGGCAAGAGAGTTTGAAATAAAGGATCTGGGGCAGTTGAGGTATTTCCTTGGAATGGAGGCAGCAAGGTCCCAAAGGGGAATCACGGTGTCTCAAAGAAAATTCTTGACCTCCTGAAAGAGACAGGGATGAGTGGATGCAAAACACACCCATAGAAGCCAATAAGAAGCTAGGAGATATCAACAATGGCGCTGCAGTGGATACAGGAACATATCAAAGACTAGTCAGGAGATTGATTTATCTATCCCACACATACCCGGACATTGCCATCGCAGTAAGTATGGTGAGCCAATTTATGCACTCGGCGTGTGAAGAACACCTCGAAGCTGTATATCGAATTCTACGATATCTAAACGGAACTCCAGGGAAGGGATTACTCTTTGAGAAAACTGAGAATCGAGAAGTTGAAGTATATACAGATGCTGATTGGGTAGGATCAGTCACTGATCGAAGATCAACCTCTGGTTATTACACATTTGTGTGGGGGCAACTTGGTAACATGGAGAAGCAAAAAACAAGGAGTAGTTGCAAGAAGCAGTGCATAAGCAGAATTCAGATCTATGGCACATTGAGTTTGTGAAGTATTGTGGCTTAAACGAGTAATGGAGGATCTAAAAATGATTTCAAAGCTTCCCATCAAGTTGTACTGTGACAACAAAGCAGCCATTCGGATTGTTCACAATCCAGTTTTTCATGAGAGAACAAAGCATATCGAAATTGACAAGCATTTTATAAAAGAGAAACTTGAAGAAGGAGTTATCTGTATTCCATTTGTTCCAAGCCTATTACAAGTTGCAGATATCCTAACTAAGGGCCTATCCAAACAAACCTTTGAAGAACAAGTGAGCAAGTTGGGGATGATGAATATCTTCGCACCAACTTGAGGGAAGTGTCGAAATAGTAAGGATTTGATAGATATTTGATAGGCTCTATTTTGAACTAAGATCCTATATCATTGGTATGATAGGATAGGATCCTATATTATTGGTATGATAGGATATTTCCCAGATTTAGTGGGATTTGATTCCTCTTTGTTGATCTATATAAAGTGTATTAATCCATGTCTTTAGAGAATAAGAAATAAGATAATTATTTATCCTTCTATTGTCTGTCATATTGTTCTATAGAAGATAAATCTATATCTATAATCTGTAGAGGATATTGTTAGGATAAGTTTATATTTTAATTTTATGTTTAAACTTCCTTTGTAAGCTACTCTTAGACCTAGATTATCTCCTAGACTCTCGAGATATTGCAGATTGTAGGCCCTTTATATATTAGGAGTTGGTTGGCTGTATTTTGATTATTCAAGTTTCAATAAAACTCTTTTTTTCTCTCTGACTATCATCGACTTTCATGGCATCAGAGACCAAGATTGTTCAATAACCTGATACTTCCAGATTACAATGGTAAAGATGGCGTATTCTAGCGAAGCGTATTCCGGAGAATCCAAATAAACAGATTCTACCTTCTCTACAATTCCGGCTTCCCCGGCCAGTGACTCCGCAACCCTGCAGATTATGAGTCACAAACTTAATGGCAGAAACTTCCTTCAATGGTCTCACTCCGTACAAATGGTGATCCGAGGGAAAGGGAAGTCCGGATTTCTTGATGGTACAGACAAAGGTATCACATTTGCAGCACTAAGTGATCTTACTACCAAAGGTGAGGCTTCGATTATTTATTTTGGGGCTTCATCATACGATGAGTAATGAAAAATTGTTTATATCATATAATCCCTGTCCCGAAATTCATAAAATAAAAATTGCAGATGGGGTCGTTTACTATTGTCGTAGGCATAGACACCATTCGAATAAATCCATTACTTGCTCTCAAGGACGTACTTCATTTGCTTGAACTAGCACGCAATTTACTATATTCGTAAGATCACTAAAGATTTGGATTCCTCGTTAACTTTACATTGTCTATACGTATTTTTCAGGACTGGGATCGGGAAGGAAATTGACAGTGCTAAGTCAATTTCTGGACTTTATTACCTCAAAGATGACACTTCGGTGAGCAATCAGACTTAGGAAATCTAAGGTACTTCCTTGGGATGGAAGCGGCGAGAAATAGAACTAGAATTTCAGTATCTCAGAGAAAATATATGATAAGACCTGCTGAAAGAAACTATGATGCTTGGGTGTAAACCAATTGATACACCAATGGATCCGAATGTAAAACTAGGAGAAACTATAGGTGGAAGTCCAATAGACAAAGAAAGATACCAACATTTGGTGGGAAAGTTGATATATCTCTCACACATGACGACCTGATATAGCTTTCTCGGTCAGTTGTGTGCGCCAGTTCATGCATGCTCCCCTAAATGGGTACATGGATGTTGTCTATCGGATTTTAAGGTACCTAAAAAGGGACTCCTGGAAAAGATTATTTTTTCGAAAAATTGAAGAAAGAGGCATTGTAATCTTTTCAGATGTTGATTGGGCTGATCTATTGATGATAGACGATCCACCTCTGGGTATTGTTCTTTTGTCTGGGGAAACCTAGTGACTTGGAGAAGTAAAAACCGGACGGTGGTTGCCAGAAATAGTTTTGAAGCCATGCTAAGGTCAGTTGCGCACGGTCTATGAAGTATTGTGGCTGAAAAAGGTACTTGAAGAGCTTGAGGTGCCTATTGGGTTGCCTATAAGGATGTTTTGTGGCAACATAGCTGCAATCAATATTTCTCGCAATCAAGTTCATCATGATAGAACCAAACATGTGGAAGTGGACCGGCACTTTATAAAGGAGAAGATTAAGATGAAGGAACAATTTGCATGGTTAATCTGCCAACAACAAAGAAAACAGTGGATATCCTAACGAAGGGACTATTCAAAACAATATTCGAGAAGTTTGTAGACAAGCTAGTGTTGAAGATATTGTTAGGATAAGTTTATATTTAAATTTCCTTTGTGATCTAATCTTAGTCCTAGATTATCTACTAGATTATCGAGATATAGCATAGTGTAGTCCCTATATTATATAATAGGGGCTGGTTGGTTGGATTTTGGTTATTCAAGTAAAAATCTTTCTCTCTGCCTGTCATCGACTTTCATAATCAATCACCATAGAACAAAATAAACAAAAATATGAGATTTGTGGCATCAGGATCGGGATTCAGCCCCACATAGCTGCACTGGCAACCCAGAACGGGTGGCCTGCCCCTATTTTTTGGGGCACCACCATTATCATGAAGCATGGGAAGGACAGGCAACTACTACCCAAAGACTCTCGCTTCTAGGTTCACACAGCACAACAGACAAACATAACAAAGCCCAATCATTACAAACAGGAAAATCACAAGTAATAACTTTTTACATCATTATTAGCCTACACTAAAGCATAATTCTTAAAGATCCTTAATAATCAAATCCATTACCGACAAAGTAAGAGCATACCATATTACTAACTATTCTCTGTAAATCACTGCACAAGAATAGCGGAAGCTTCAATTACAAGCAAAGAGATGCAAGCAACTTTTTAGGATACATATACCGCTCTTGAGCACACACTTGCAAACAAAGTATTAAACCGATACAGGTAAGCAACCCGTGCGTGATTTCAACAATGGACCAGATTATCAGAAATTAAAATATAATATCACAACCCACTAGTTGCATGAGCCCTAACCGAAAAATAAGGCCGGATTAAAATAAATACCAAAAGCTAGAGTTCAAATTGCATCTAAACTAAAAACTATTTTGGCATTCTAATTTTCAGTCTCGTGTCCATCGTATCTAACAATTTAATTGACACAAAAATCAATCTTTATCCCGGCAGATGAATATAAAAATGCATATTTTACTCCACAGCTTCACATGCACAACAATCAAGGGTACAAAATAATAATAATTAGAAAATAGACCTTTTTCTCCAGAGGGGAAGCTTGACGAGGCACCGAGAATTGCTGCTGTTGTTGAACAAGTTCACGGCGCTTCTTAAGCAAGCTCTCCTGGCGCTTGCACTTTCGGATCTCCACCATGTTGTCCTCCCTCCGTCTCCGACCCTCCTCCGCGTCCACGGCCACCTTGTACCTGTTCCGCCGCACCTCCGCTTTCGCACCGGGCCTCAAAGACATCGTTTCGATAACCAAAAACAGGACAACACCGTGTATAAAAAGGCACACGCGTAGACGAGCGAGAAATGGAAAAGCATTTGATTAACGGGGGACCTATTGCTGCGCTAATAATCGAGTGACAATGTAATTCCCAAATAAAACCCTTTAAGGTTACAAAATTACGAAACGCCACTGTACGTAGTTATTCATTCAATAAAGTCTACAAACATATTTTTTCTAGAACAAAAGAACCCACATCATCCTCCTTCCTTCCTTAAAGCGTGTCCTGATTAAATCTCAAATATACATATGTAGCAACATCCAAACCACATAAATTGCGGAAGACAGAATATAAGCTCAAACAAAAGCAAAGAAGAGACGTCTACCAACATTTTAACTTTTTAAAAGTGGTTATTATTGAAGATTTTTTGTTGGATAATTTTCATCAATGATATTGTTGTTTTATGTCAATAAAATCATTAAACGTTAAACGGATCTGTTTTTTTACTCTTCATTTTTATTTCGTCTACCAACATATTTTTTTCCAAGACTAGATAATCAATCGCCGTTATATTTCAGGTGTATATTGTGTAAATCTCGAATATATGCAGTAACTTGCAAATAATACACATCAGATAATAAACTCCAAGAAGAGGCCTCTACTAACATTTCCTCTTTTAAAAGTGGTTACCAAGCATTTTTGTTGGTTAATTTCCACCAATATAGTTGTTTTATGTCAATAAAATCATTAAAAATTGCACCACGTAATTTAAGTAAATAATGACCACCAAGAGTGTTTTTCCCTCCCTCTGTGAAAAACTTTGAAGCCCTTTCAATCTGGTATTGAAAAATCATGGGAAGTTGGAAATTTTTGTCCCAATTACTCAAATTTCTTTCAACATACTCCACTTCTAATTAAAAATAATAATTCAGCACTTCCTCAAATTGAAGTAGATACATATAGAATTCTCGGTTCACAATGAGAATAAAATCAAATACAATATAATATTTCTCAAACTACAAAGTGGTTATATTAATTAGGACGTTCTTTCACCAAGTGTACCTCATTTAGTCATTCACACGGTATATATAAGACTACCCAAAGATACTAAGGAAATAATTTGACACCAATATAAATATTCATAAAAAATAATAATTCTTGAGCAATTAATAAAAAGAAAATGCAGCAGCAATAAATAAAATAGGCGGTTTAACCAGTCATATATTATGTATAATATATATATATATATAAATGTTGCGCAGAATTTAAATATCTTTAAAGATTTGAGGTTCTTCCGGTTTTTGATTTCATACAATCTTTAAAGGAATGTATGTACAACATACTTTTGCCAAGAACACTACAAAATCTTCAAAGATAAATATATATCTTTAAAGGAATTTATATATATTTAGGAGGTTTAACCGGCCATATAATATATATACAAGTATTTTAACACATAAATAAAACACACCTTGGAATCAAAATAAGAACTTCAATATGAATCTTCAAAGGATTTACAAATTCTTTAACAACATAAGACTTGAAGGATAAAAACACTATGAATGTTAGTGGAAAAAGTAGGAAAAGTAAAAAAGAGAAGAGAGAAAGAGAAAGAAAGAGAGATAGAGAGAAAGTGATGGAATAAAAACTTGAAATAAAACTTGCATTCTCTTGGAGAACTTGTCTTCTTTTTATAGGTATCTTCGAGTGTATTTTCGGAATCTTGAATAGTATTTATCGTTATCATGTTTGCATCATTTTGACGTCATTTTTTTCATTTTTTTTACAATCAATATAAATAATTTAAATTTTACAATTCTGTTGGGGGATCGATTTAGAGTTTAGAGAGGGGAGTGAATAGACTCGTTCCTTTGTTTGACGTTTTTGCAAAGGTGCTAGAATCATGTTAGAGATTATAGCTAATCTTGTTCTAATATATTTCCATCAGATCACAATAACTTGTGCGGAAACGATCTGATGGTTTGAGATGAAAACAATAAAACAGTAGACAGTAGGTGTTTCTGGAAATTCGAAGATGAAATTTTCTACGTCTCCCTTTTTTCTGTTTCTAGAAGATATCACTAAAAGACTTTGGTTTTTACAGTACAAGTCTTGTACACACCCACTTCAGTAGGACTTACCCTTTGCCTACTGAAACTATTAGTTTCACAACCCAATGTAATGAATACAACAAGGTTCTGCAAAGACTCTTTTCACATTACAGACTCTTCTCAATAAGATGTAATAAGATGAATAGCTTGTGAAGAGATAAAGAAACAGCAACACAAGACGATCTCAGAAGATCAGATATCTGCTATAAAGAGTGTGTTGCTTTTCTGTATGTTGAGCTTGAAGATAAAGAGTAGTTCTTGATTGCTCAAAATAATGTTGGAATGATAGACAGAGAATGTGTTTCTTGTTGATAATAATCGGTGGTTTTCTATATTAGATTGATCCTTTAATATATGAAAACCTTGAATCCAACGTCTATAAACAAAACAGCTTCTTTGACTTTGAGTGAATTAGCTTTGTCACCGAAAAAAGTCCTGCAGAAAGCTTCAGAATAATCAGTCTTTGTTTTATACCAAAACTAGTAAGGCGTGTTAAATGTCTTCGTACAACATTAAATGATGCAATTAATACTAGTACTATGTAAGGTAACGGTAACATTAAGACTTGTAACTATCAAACGAAAGACGTTAAGTTCTGCTTTTGATTGGCTACGTTCTGCTTCTGCTAACCGTTAAGTTTAGCTAGGAAATACTCGATATGTACCCTTCTGTTTTAGCGAAACGAGTGCTTTTGCTATTTATATTTTCCTATGATTTTACTATCACCACCTACTGGTTTTGACGCTCATCATTACAATTAAATTAAGTCTCACAATTTCTCCCTTTGTGGTGATGCCAAAACCTAGATGTTAGTAAAGATAAAGATCAACGGTTATAACGAAAAGCAGATAAAGTTTATAACAAGATAATCGATAAGAAAATAAACAATAATAAATGTAAAAGAGCTTAGTCGGTGCCAATGTCTCTGAAAATAGTTTCCTCGTTCTGAGGATCTTGATCTCTTCTGCTATCTCCAGTTCTGCCCCTTGTTCTGCTTGATTCCCTTTTTTTTGGCATAACAAGCCTGAATACGAGTGAGCAAATCATCCACCCGACTAGTAGGGGTATGAATTCCATCATTTAGCAACTCCAAATACGGTGCTTGGTTGGAAACTCGTTCATTAAGAGCATGAAGAGATTGAGATTGAGACTCAATCTTGGCATCAATTAGTTCAAGCTTCGAATCTATAGCTGTAACGTTGTTGGATAGTCTGAGAATAGAGGAATCATGGTCGGAGACGGTTTTGGTTATCTCACCCTGACCGAAGCAAAATGTTGCTTTGATTTGTGAAAACAGAATCCCTGAAGATGCTGGTTTCAACATGTAGTTTGGCCAAATATTCTGTCCTGCGAGTGACTTCTTTAGAGATGCGGTCACGGAAGAATTTAGTAGCACTTATTTCACCAGCATGTTCATGAAACAACTGTTTTACTATCTTTGAGAGATTGTTAAGATTTCTTTGCATAATATCTATCTCGAATTCAAGAGCAAATTCTTCTTCTGGAGATGGAGATTTCTCTTGAAGACGCTTCTTGATGTCTGCAATATGAGCAATGTGAGCAGCTGAACCAGAGGGAGGGACAATCAATGCAGTAGAGGGGACAACTTCTGTTTGTGCAGTAGATGGAGATGTTGCTGGTTCTGCAGAAGTTCCTTCACAAGCAGTAGGCTGTTCAAGTACTGCACTGTCCTCTGGTTTGTGCGAATCAACTGTTTTGGTGGTTTCCAGGGGCTAAACAACTGGATTTGGTTCAGATGGAACATTCAACAGTTCTTCCATTTCGGATCGATGTTCATCAGAAAAGTTGTCCAAATCTGGTAGTCACTACAAGAAAATACTAATTCAACAACACATCAAAGACAACGGTTTTTGTTAAAACTGTTGTGTTTTTTCATTTAACAACGGTTTTAACAAAAATCGTTGTGGTATTCTATAAAAACGCGCTGAAAGACAACGGTTTTTAAAAAACCATTGTCTTTGATGTGTACCGTTGTCTATGAACGTTTTTTTTGCTACCACAACGATTTTTAAACACCGTTGTCTTTGAGCTTGTTTTTTTGGGCTACAACAACGGTTTTTAAAAACCGTTGTCTATGAGCATTTTTTTTTGGGCTACAACAACGGTTTTTAAAAACCGTTGTCTAAAAGCATTTTTTTTGGGCGACAACAACGGTTTTAACCACCGTTGTCTATGATCGTTTTTTTTAGGCTACGACAACGGTTTTTAAAAACTGTTGTCTATGAATGTGTTTTTTTGGGCTACAACAATGGTTTATGTAAACCGTTGTCTTTCTTGTGGTTTTTGTAGAACTACGACAACGGTTTTGTAAAACGTTGTCGTTTTCTAATTTTTTTTTATCAAAAATTGTTGTGATTGTGCTAAATTTTTTTAAAAAATCGGTATTTAACGACGGAATGAAAAAAACCGTTGCTATTTTCAATTAGCGACGGTTGTATTAAACCGTCGCTATGGGTTTAAATTCGCGACGGTACAAACGTCGCTAATTTAAAATATGTGACAGTTTTAAAAAGCCGTCGCGATTGTATAAATGTGTCGCTAGTAGCAACGATTTTATAAAACCCGTCGCTAATAGCGACGGTTTAATCTAAAACCGTTGCAAATGGCGACGGTTTATACAAAACCCGTCGCAATTTGTTTATAAATAACGGCGCACTTGTACATTTTCTTCGCACACGAAATTTTTCTCTCCCTCAACAAAATTTTTCTCTCTACACGAAATCAACTGCTACACAGGTCTTTGGGATAAACATCTTGAATCTGTGGAAAAAACTTTCGAATAACAAGTGAAAGATGCAGGAAATTTTAAGAGTAAAGATAACTTGAAGATACATAAATTTTAAGGTAGATGAAAAGAAAATTTATAGGGTTTAAAGATGATTTATTTATATGATTTAACGAGACATCCATGAAAAAAAGACTTGTCAATTATATTGTGGATTGGAATTTCAAACTTTGAAAGAATCTGAAGAGGCGCCGAAATTCTGGCAAAACTATACACATTTATGATTACGTGTTTAATCAATAAATTATCATTTTCAGTCAATATTAAAAAATGTCAACCTCTTTGTCCCATAATCAGATTAAATATAATAAAGAAATCATTAAATGTCAGCAGTTGGATAAATCGCTTCCTTTCAAAGATTGCTTAACTGTTTTGATTGGCAACTTTTGTATCGGTTGGATAATTGTTTTATCAAGTTTAACAACTTTTTGATTCATTATTGTTAATGGGAAAAAAAATTCCCCATAAATCCGTGTATTAAGATAATTCAACTAAGCCAAGAATGTTCCTAAAAATAAGAAAACATAGCGTCCTGTAGTGCTTTGGTGAGAATCTCTGCTGCTTGTTGATCTGTTGAGATGTATTATAGTCGAATCTCTTTTTCATGACATGATTCCTTATGAAGTGATCTCTGATATCAATATACTTTGTTCTAGTATGCATCACTGGATTATGTGTATTAGCATTTGCACATGTATTATCATAGAAGATTGGAGCTTCATTCGACCGGAACTAATAATCTATGAGTTGATGTTGAATTCATAGTATCTGTGCACAACAGCTTCCGGATGCTAGATATTCTGCTTCAAAGGTTGAAGTGGCTATGCATGTCTTGTAATGCCTGAAGTAAATATCACAAGTTGTTGAATTAGTAATATGAGATTACTAAATAATTAATGATTTTTAAAGAATGAAATATGACATATTTTAGTCATATGAAGTCCAAATGATTTGAAATTTTGGATATAAAGTAGAAAACTGAAAAATATAAAAGTTTCATGTTTTGAGTTTTGAAAAATTTGATCGTTTTACTGGTCCAAAGAGATAAATCGGTGTTAAAATGTTAAATATATTATATTATATTATTACTATAATATAAAAATAAATAAATATGAATAGAATGAATCCGAATTCATTCGAACCTATATTACAGAGGGGAGAAAGAAGAAGAAAGAATAAGGTTTTTAATTTTCTTTTTGATCGTGTGACTTATCGGTTAATTCAATCGACGAACCGACTTCAGTTTTGGGATCGTTGACATGAGATCTTCGATTTGAGGTATAAATTTTATATTTTTAGTGATATTTGAGATTCGTCGATTTTTGGAATAAATCCGATAAATTGTTAAATCATACTGAAATTGAAGATTGTTGTATAGTGTATGATTTTAACGAAGTAGAGAAGATTATAGTGGTGTTATTTTGAATTATTCCAAATTTATTATAATTAAGAATTTTTAATCATTGGATTGAGATTGGAGAGTTGTTTGTTAGTTGTTATTAATTCTGATTGTATATTCGGAATCTACGAAGTATAGGCTACACGTTGATATAAAGTTTTCGTAATTTGATGGATGTTGTAAAATAGCCTATTATTTGAAGTTAATTAATTAGGGTGTAATTGATGGTAGTATTGTGAATTAAATACAATAGAATATTAAATGGTTGAACGATAAGAATTTATAATCGAGTTTTATATTTTGTTGAATTAATTGTTGTTGAGATATTTGATGTTATATATTGAGGCTGTTATGATTGTGTTGATACAGTGACAATGGTCTGATAATTGTTGTTGAATTATTTAGATACATCACAAGCCTCGGGATCAAAGAAATATCAAGATTTTATATATACTCGATTATCAGGTACGTGTTGACGTACGAGCATATATTGTTATTGTTTAGTATTGATGAATAATATTGCGTTGAACGATGATAAATCATTGGAATTGGGTGATTTGATATTATATATGTTGTCGTTTATTATTGTTGATGTTGTTGGCTGTCGTTGTTGGGAGACGTCACGTTGATGTTGTTCGTTCAACGATATCGCTGTCGCCGGAGTTGGGGTGCGACGTATCGTTGATTTTGTTGTTCGTTCAACGATATTGCTGTCGCCGGAGTTGGGGTGCGACGTATCGTCGATGTTATTGTTGTAGTGTGATGTTGTTGAGGTTGTTGATGGCTGATTGTCCAGAAACGGCAAAGGGGGTATTTCTGTTATCATTTCAGTTATATTTTATGGTGTTAATATAACTGTTATGTATTGCGATGATGATTGTTGTGTATGCTCACCCTTTGGGGGCTGTTTCTGTTGGACATGTTACAGGACTATGCCGTGAGACAGGATAGTGGTGAATGACTAGGTGTGTCTAGTCAAACAGTCCTGTAGATAATAGTAGATAGAGTCAGTATAACTTATTGTCTTATTTGAGTTGTATGTGTGTATTTATTATACTGTTTCTGCTACACTGACGCAGATAGTGTGGTGATTGCACTATTTTGTCGTATATGCATTATATTATTACGTCGTCGAAAAAAAAAATTTTATGCATATGACGTCACATGTTTTATGATTACGTGGCGATGTTTGTGGCGCCACATGTCTGCTTCTTGCTGAATCAGGAGATCAGCCTGTCTCCAAGAAATTGACATGATCCACTAGTACTTTTCGATCAATCTAGCAATCTGCATAATCTGCATCTAAAGATCCAACAAGGTTAAAGCTTTAGTCTTTGGGATACGAAAGACCACATTAGTAGTTCCTTTAAGATATTTAAGATATATTTTTGGGGTAGTGTAATGAGACTACTTAGGAGCAGCTTGAAATCTAGCACATACACAAACTGCAAACATTATATCGTGCACGTCTATTAATGAATTTCAACTGAGTAGCCATTATCACAAAACTAAGTGATGCTAATCAAATTATTGCAAATATTTTCAACTAAAAAGAAATATTTAACAATGACTCCACCACCTTACCATTGGTTCTACCTTTTGAGTTATCAAAAAATTTGATTCTTCGTCCTTTTCATTCATTCACTTCTGTCAGAAACTTTTTGTTTCCAATCATGTGCCTTGAGCATCTACTGTCAAGGTATCAGGTTGACTCTTTTACCGTTTTTTCCTTCCGTACTTGTAACCAACATAAAATAGTTTTAGTACCGACATCTAGTTAGTTCCAGATTGGATTAATATTTTTTGGACCAATGCTTCAATTACCCTTTTGGGCCCGTCAGTGTGTGTGTCCAGAAATTTAAGCGGTCAAGTAAAGTTGTGTGCATTGCTATGCAGTGTTCTAGATTTAACCACATGTTGTTTACGCCGTTTGTCCTTGCTATCCAGTCTGTCCTTTTTTTGAGCTGGTCTGCTATTAAATTATTGTCTTGGTTTTACCTTTGGAGCACTTTTTCTAGATTGAAACGGTTTCTTCCAAAACTGGTTGGAACTCAACCAATTACCTGGTCCCGTTCCATTTGATCTTGGCTTTAGCCATGTCTTCGCAGACTTAGTGCCCTGAGGTTCACCGTATCCCAGTCATCTATGCGTAGCCTTGTTCACATAAGGCACTTTCCAGTATGCTTGGATTTCGAGCTTATCATGTTCGTATCATATTGTACCAGACAAAGTTTATCATCTTAGACTTGCATTTGTCCAGATATGATTGAGTACTTGTTTCAATAGGATTGCAATCACCATTGCCAATGCCTAGGCCGATTCTATCACCAACTTGCTTTTTCTTTTTCACACATCTTATTTAAGGAAACTAAAGATTGGTTCCAAGTGTTAATTAATTTAAGCAATTTTGATTTTCATTCAAAGTGTGTTGGAACATTCTTCTCATTTAATCATTCACAGTGGCTAACAAACTTAGTTTTACCTTAAGACTGTCAAGTTTCTTTCGTTACAAGTAGGTAGATTTACTTGATTTATCTTTCAGGCTTACTTTCTCTGTTTTTTGAAACGTCCACTACTCGTTTTTCTTTAAAATGTACTAAATTTTTTTTTTTCCTTCCTTTCCTTCCATTCGGCCGAAATATACTATATATGTGTATATGTATTTTTAAATAAACTTTTGCACCATTTAAAATAAACCAACCAACCTATTATTTGAAAATCCAAAAGAACGTATGCAAAACATAAAATCATAAATCGTAAACCAAAACCTCAAAGTAGTGTTTTTCAAAATAAAATATAAACTCTTAAATCTCTCAAAACTGCTCAAAAGCATCAAAAGTCATAAATGTCATAAAAACTTTAAAGTAATCTTAATGCGGAAAACTAGCAAAGGTCCTCGAGTTATGTGTATCATCAGTCCAGCTAGCTCAACCATCAAGTCCTCCATCATCAACAACATCATGCTCAACTGCATCGATCAAACATAGTGAGTCTACTGACTCAGCAATCCTTAACCATAATAACAAGTAATACATATACATTTACAAGTAACAGTGAAATATACTTTTAACAAAATAGTTTTTCATAGATATGCATAAATTTAAACCTTTCATTATAAACATTTCATTTCACCATATACGCATACGTTTTCCTATTTTTATTGAATTCAGATCGTTAGTTGTGACTTTCGTATTAGCTGTAGTTCGATGGATCCATCTACATATAACCATTGTACCAGACGGCGGGGACATCAGCGATACTCTCATCCGTCAACTGAGCCTTGGGCTTACATATCATCATAAATATTAGTCACAATCAAGTCATCTCCTTCTTCCTTTCATCACTTATAAAAATTCATGCACATACATATCATTTTTCTTTTAAACGAAGCATGCAACACGTATTTTAGAATTAATGTTTCAACATAAAATTCCATAAACATTTTAAAATTCATTACAACATTCAGGATACTACTAGGACGTCTAACATTTTTCATTTGTAAAATAACTGTTTTGCCACTGAAACCCTGACTTTCCCAATTTACCCTTCGACCTCAAAACGACGATCCGAATCCATCCAAACTTAACATAACACCTTAAAATACACCCATAAACATTTTTTGGACGTAAATTTAAGCTCTTCGACTAATTTCCCAATTTGTTTTAAAACATAACCCTACGCCTCGGTTTTAACCCGAATCGACTCAAAACTTAACCAAACCTTACCAAACTTGGACCATAGATTATTAACACCTAACCATACCCTATTAAACCCAAATCAGGCAAATTAAAACCCTTGAACAAGCCTCTCTGCCGGAAAATTCTGCCCTAATTCCAAAAACCCTAACTTGCCTAAAACTTGACTTCATTCGGCCCTAGCCCTTGGCCGACCCAACCAGACCCTAGCTGACCATCCTAGGACCATGGAAGAACCCTAGGGAAAGAAAGGTTCAGAAGGATGCTGGTGAGAAAGAACCCTAGGGAACCTACTGGACAGAAATTAACAAGCCTAGAAGCCCCAGCCCCAGCCCCCAAACCCGATTGTTACAAGCCATGCACTCCCAAGCCTCACGCCACAGCCCTTTGCCTTCGAGCCAGCCCTCATGCAACCACCCTAGAACCATCATACCATCCTCTTAGGTCTCATGGATGTTACCCTACAACAGCTAAGAGTTGTGCCCCTCTAGGAGCCCAAAGCCGAAACCCTAGTCTATGCAAATCAAATTTTTGTTCATCAAGGTGCCCTATCTTGTCCAGCCCTTAAACATGCATCTCATGACCCTTTACATGCACACATGTATTAACACATATAATATGGCGTGAAATATGAGTGAAGGAAGACTAAGACGTACCTTTGCATATTTAACGCACGAAAACGATTTGCTTGAAGACCTTGAAAGTGTGGAGTGTGTGTGTGTTGCTGTTGATGGGAGAGTCCTTGGGTTTTAGGTGCTTGCACGCGTGAGTTTGTGTTGTAAAAGTAGGGTTTGATAGCTTCAATTTTGATATAAATACATGTTGCAAGTTTAGGCCCATTAATCATAGTATAATAGGCCCATTAGACAGTAATTAAAATATTTTCTGTAGGATACTTTTTGAAAACATTAACCAAGCCTCCAAAAAGTCCATATTTTTGTAAAAAATCGATTGTCATTTTAAAATACGACTCGACGCGTAAAAACATCTCAAAATTTGCCATTTTCGAAAATATCATATAAAATATACCATATATTAAATAATTAAAAATAATTATTTAATAAAATTATTTTTCATGTACAGTCCCAGGTTTCCGTTCCTTGATCGCGCCTCGGATAACTCTTAAAAACACAGTTTTATGCATCCTAATAGAAAACCCTATTTAAACATATAAATATGTCTTCCACATTTAATAAATGCAATTAAAACAATTCAATTAGTAATATTTCATTTTTTTCCTAGATTTGCATGCAGTTGGGTTACGTTATCGTATTTTGGACCTTACAATTCCTCACTCCCTTAAATGAAATTTAGTCCTCGAAATTAAAACTTATCGAATAACTCCGGGTAGCGACTTTTCATGTTCCTCTCAGTTTCCCAAGTACCTTCCTCCCCCGACTGATTTAGCCACTTGACTTTGACAATTTGAATAAATTTGTTTCAGAGCCTTCTTTCTTGCCTATTACGAATTTTTATAGGTCTTTCCTCGTAAGATACATTTGGAGTCAACTGCAGACGTTCATAATTCAGTACATGTGAAGGATTCGACATGTACTTTCGTAGGATCGAGATATGGAACACATTATGCACTCCAGCTACCGTTGGTGGCAGCGCCACTCTATAAGTTAATGTTCCAATCTCCTCTATAATTTAAAATGGTCCAACGAATCTCAAACTGAGTTTGAATTTCTTGCCAAATCTCATAAGATCCTTCATAGGTGCTGTTTTCACAAATACGTGGTCACCTACTGCAAACTCTAGTTCTCTTCGTCGCTTATCGGCGTAGCTCTTTTGTCGGCTTTGTGCTGAAACATCTACTACTTAAAAGCGCTAATAAATTTTTTTTTACAAATTAAATCTCGAAAATTTCATGAATTGTGCATGTATGCAACACTGCTGAAAATATCCCTTTCAAAAATAATAATAATAACCAGATGAAAATACTGCAGTTTTAAAAGAATATAAAACAATTGTGAACGAGTAAAAATCCTAATGAGTGAGTAATAAATATTCATGTCCACTACTGTCTCAAATCATGATATGCGGAAAATATGTGGTCCTTGGATTCTCGTGCGCACAGCCAGCCCCGCCTACTCAGACTTCGGCACCTCCAGCCTCTTCGTCAACAAACTCACCTGCATCAGTCACACATAGTGAGTTTAAAGACTCAACATACCTATAACGTTAATAGCAAATATATATATAACAAGCAACATTGAAAAGTGATGTAATAAAATACGTTTCATGATCTTAAAAACGTAAACATAAACATATCGTAAAAGCACAACGTTTCAAAACATTTCATCATATTATCATATACTTATACATTTACTTTAGTTGTATTCAGTTCATTAGTTGTGACTTTCGTATTAGCTCTAATCGTATCATTTTTATCGTATCAGCTCTATTCGATGGATCCATCTATATAATCGTGGTACCCGGTGGCGATGACATCAGCGATAGTATTACCCATACACTGAGCTTTGGCCTCATCATCATCGTATACATATACATCGTCAGTCACAACCAACTCCCATCCTTCAAAACATCATCATTTTCATCACTTAACAAAATCATGCATATAAAAAAATTTTCCTTAAAATCAAGCATGGAATGTATTTTCATATTTACGTAAAAAGTCATAAACATGATACATAAATATTTAAAAACATGCTGAATTTTTGATCAAGGCGCTGATAGATCCGCTAACTTATTAGAGAAATCCCGAAACATAGCTATCATAAATTCCTAGACGTAACCTCGAGCCCTCGTCTTAGGTTCTACAGTTCGTTTCAAAACTTAGACCGGGGTCACGCTTAACCCGAATCAACCCGGGACTTGACCTAACTTGATTCATAGTTCGATGGCTCCTAACATATGACCCGCCTTATACCTCCTATAATCTTGAAACAGCAGACCTAACTTGTTGGGAACGACCAAAACGAGACATACTCACAAAATCGCTAATCTCTAAGTTTGGTGATCTACACTTCCTCCCGTAAAGTGCCTCATAAGGAGCCATGCATATAGACTACTTGTAGCTATTGTTATAGGTGAACTATACTAGAGGTAATTTCGGTTCTCAACTTCCTTGGAAATTGATCACATATGCTCGGAGTAGATCCTCCAAATTTTGAATCATCCTTTCTGAAACGTCCACTATTCGTTTTGCTTAAAAAGTACAAGATTTTTTTTAAATCTCATAGGATCGGCCGAACACATATACATACATAAAATATTTTTGACTCCATTTTTAAAATAAACAACTAACTAATATTTGAAGATCAAAGGGAATAGTCAAAACATGAAATCGTCAAATGTTTTATGAAACTTAAAAAGCAATAATTTGAAAAGTATAGCTCATACTAACTCCTCTCAAAAACCTATCAAACATAAATACAAAGTCGTAAAATCTTTTAACGTAAATCATAAACATAAATCATAAGTGCGGAAAAATAATAGAAGCGTTGGTCCTCGGGTCATGTGCACCTTCAGTCCAGTCAGGTCAACCATCAAGATTTCCAATAACATTATTATCATAATCACCTGCATCAGTCACACCTAGTTTATCTAAAGACTCAACACACCATAATCTTGATAACTACATACAACAGTGAAAAATACATGTACTTAAAATAACATTTTCATAAAGATGCATAACTTTAAACTTAAACATTTTCATAACAACATATTCATCATAAACATATTCATATTCATATTCGTGTTCGTTGAATTCAGATAGTGATTGTGACTCGTATTCGTATTGGGCGATGGATCCATCTACATATAACCACGGTACTGGGCAGCAGGGACATCAGTGACACTATCACACATCAACTGAGCCTTGGCCAACATATCATCATATTTGTATCAATGAAAATACGATCGTCGGGCTCCCACTAGGACATTCACCCTCACGATATCTCCAACATATCATCGTATTAGTCACAATCCCTTCACATCCTTCAACATTTCGTATTTTCATCACTTAATAAAAATATGCATATAATACCGTTTTTCTTTTAAACCAAGCATGCAACATATTTTTTAAATGTCAGTATTAAATCATAATAATCCATAAACATTTAAAAATCATATTTTAACATATAAAAATTCATAAACATTTAAAATAATCATATTAGCATGTAAAACAACATTCAGAGCACTGCCATGATGTTTACTAATTTTCGGGTGTAAAATTACCGTTTTACCCATAGACGTAAAATTTCACATTTTTGACTTTTTTCATTCCATTGACTCCAACATGTTCCAAATAATTATTTAAGCTTAAATTAATTTTTCCATAATTTTATTTATCTTAAATACTATATTTTTCAATTAATCCTTAATTATTCGTTTTTACGGCGTTTTAATCGCGAATAATTTCAAACTTTGACATAAAATTATCAAATTCAAAACTTAAACTTTTTATATTATTTTGGCCCTCGTGAACCATGACTCGACTCCCGTGAGCCATGTTTCGAATTAAATTCCAAAAAGAAAACCCTAACCTTCGAACCAAGCCTACCCTTGAGTCATCTTTAATTTTTATCGAGCCATGCTCGAACCACCCACGAACCAGACCCCCTATGGACCCTACTGGACCCTTATAACCCTTTGGAATTAATACTAGCCCCAAAACCGAAGCCACAACAAGAGGTGCAAGCGGCGGTCGAGACTCTTACTCATGCTAAGACACTTCGAATCGCACCTAGCCTCTGGACCAGCCCCTGAACCAGTCCCTGAACCAGCCCCTCAAGCACCCTCATAGGACCCTAAAGACTTGACCTATCCTCCTAGGACCCTAAAGACTTGACCTATCCTAGCCCAAAACCCCCTGGCCGAGCCTAATCTCCTCTGCGCATGTGGAGCTAGGACACCTCCCCAGCCCATTGACTTGAGTCATAGCATGGATAAGACTCTTCCCTTGACCCCTCACAGACCCTGGCTAAGCCCTGATCCCAGCCGTGACCCAAGCCAAGCGATATACACCATAACCCTACACGATTTTGGTTCCAGCTTGTTTGTTTCGTTTTGTGCAATGTTTTGGTTGTCTTCTAGGACTCAAAACTCGTGTAAATACATCCTTGATCCTATCCTAGCCATGGCAGCCCCTTTAACAGCATAATAAACAAGTTATTAGTTGCAAAATTAAGAGTTTAGAATACCTATATGCATAGTTACGAAAATATCAAGTTTTGTGCCTTGTTGTCTTTCAAAATATGCTCAAATAAATATTATGGTGTTATAGATGTTTGATGGAAAGAATTATGGCGTGCTTTTGTGTTTTTAACGCACGAATTATTGTTGACGATTGAAGAACGACGACGAGGAGAACCTTGGCTTTGAAAACCTTGAAGATTTCGAACTTTTCCCTTGAATAAGATGTGTGTGTCGTGTGTGGTGTTGAGAGAAAAGAGTTTGAATTGTGTTTGGGTGTGGGTGTGTGTTATGGAGGTGTGGGGGTGAAATTTGTATTTTAAATACTTAATAAACCATTAACAAGGCTTAGGCCTATTAAGGAGGTTAATTAGGCCCATTAGTGCTTAATTGAAATATAAAAATTTATTTTGAGCAGAAAAAATTGTGAATTTATTAGCCGAGTTGCCAATTCGTTCGTATTTTTGTTGAAAATCGAATACTGATAAAATTTATATCACGGCGTATAAAATCACCTCAAAATCTCTTATCATCAAAAATCATAAAAAGCATCAATCATATTTTAAATAATTAAAAACAATTATTTAATAAAAACATTTTTCATTTATTAGCCTTCGGTTTCCGTTCCTCGATCGCAACTCCAATAACCCTTAAAAATATACTTTAATGCATGTAAGTAGATAAACTATTAAAACATCACATAAACATGTCACATAATCAATTTAGCAACTAAAATAATTTATTTGACCATTTTTCATATTCCCTATATTTTCATGCAGTTGGATTACGTCGTCTTAATTTTGGACCTTACACTTTCAGACTGACCATCGGTTTGAGGATGAAATGCTGTGCTGAACAACAACTTTGTTCCCATCGCTGAATGCAGACTCTTCAAGAAAGACGATGTAAACCTCGGATCTCTGTCAGAAACAATAAACACTGGAATCCCATGCAGTCGGACTATCTCTCAAATATACAGCTCTGCATATGCGTCATGGTGAATGTCGTCTTAATAGGTAAAAAATACGCTAATTTCGTAAGACGATCAACTATCAATCAAATTGTAAGGACCGTGTATCGTATTATCGTAAATCATATGTTGATTATCGATAATTTATGAAATTGTCATGTAATTATGTATGTGATGTATATCATGACAATGAAATTGAGAAAATGAATAATGAATATGAATTGACATTGTAAGAGTTCGAGTGGAGAAGCCGTACGCCAATATATTGTACAGAACTTGTGGCGCCCGGGCGGTAGAAAGTGACCGCCCCAGCGCCAGGGTAGAATCTGTAAATGTTTGGGCAGAACATTCCGCGCCCGAGCGGTAACTTTTGACTGCCCGAGCGCGGCACAAATATTTCTCGGGGGCAGAACGTCTCGCGCTCGAGCGCGAGAGCGGTGGAGTGATAAGAACGAGGTTTCCTTATCATTTTCTTTATTTCCTTCGCTACAATTCGAGAATAAACGAGAGATTTCGATTTTCTTTCGTCCGAATCGACTTCGAAACGCTGTCTAAACGCGAAACAAATTATATATTTGTGATCGTCGCGTCGAGGGCTTCTGACTGAGGTAAGATTCTTTTGGTTTCAGCAGCTCTAAATATTAAAGTGCTGGAATAGCATGTAATTGAAGGCGATTTTAATATATGCGATAGAATAACCGACAAGAAACTCGTATTCGAAGTCGGAATTGAATTATGTTATGATTTCAATTTGATATGAAATTTCAAAGTTTCAAAAGATATTTGAAACTTATATTGTTGATTTTGAATGATGTTATTGATTGAAGTGAATATGTTACTGATGTAGATAGATTATTATACCGAAATCTTCAAGCTACATCAATTGGAAACGAAGAATTGAGGTATGTTACGACCGGATAACATACGACAGGTATCTGTATTATATGATATATGTCGGTTAGATTGGATTGATTAGAATGAGATTATGTGTCTATATGCCTTATTTGTTGATTGATGTGGCATACATGACATTGAGATTGAGATATCGATGTATAAAATAAATGTTTTGTTAACACACATCGTTTGATGCATACATCGATACATGACATGCACATTGAGCTATGATCCTTGGATACCCTGATATGATTTGATTGGATTCTGCGGTTTGTGAACACAGTCGCTATGCCGGTATTATATGACCCGTAAAGCATAGACAATTGTGGCCCCGATGATTGGATATGAGATTTGGGATTTGATGGCGCTTTGTCGACGCTATCATACGAGTATCCCTTATTGAGGCCGGTGTGCCAGCTCGAGCATTGATTTGATAGCGATTCGTTTGATTCTGATATGTGCTAAGTGGATGGGCATTTGACCTGATACCTCCACGACATACATGCATTGCATATCATATATCATTGTTTAGATATCTGTGGTATATATTGTGGTTGCTTCAGACTGAGCTTTGCTCACCCCAGATGGGCTGTTGTTGTCTTTGTATGTGGACAATGACAGGTACTCCAGGATATCAGGAGACCGGAGATGGTACTTCTGGAGGGAGTCACAGTTTGAGTTGAGCTGAGGTTTATATTTTCCAGTATATATATGTAGCTATATACCGGGACATGTCCCGAGGCTATGATTTATTGTTGTATGAGTTGTTTTGATTATGTGTGGGCAGATTTTATGATGTGAGATGAAATACTATTTTTAGTATTCAAATTATATTTTGGGCTCATTGTAAAGAAATTTTAAACTCGTTTTCCGCTGTAATTAATTAACCATAATCAAATTGCATTGTAATAACGATTAGGAGTTAAGGGCCCCACACAAATGACATTAAATCCCGTCATAGTCCTTGGCAGTCCCACTACAAAATCAATGGTGATGTTTGTAGAGCCCAAAATCAGTACACGTAAAACCCATGCTTTATTTAATTTTCAAATCATTTATTTAATTTAAAATGAGTTTTAGCATTGCATGCTTTATCTAAATGCATTATTTTAAATTTATTATGTTTATGTGATGCACGTTAAACGTTTTCTTGAGTTTCATGTTTCAGGCGATTATTCGATGCGGGATCGAGGAAAAGAGACCGGTGACGATTTTGGCAATTTTTAAATGTGGTATTTTATTTTTAAGTTAAGGTTGGGGCATATTAATTAATTTAATAAGTTTCAGCATTTTAAAGCCTAAATTATGTATTTAGTGAGTTTAGAATTTTAAAACTTTTAAAGTTGGCTTTGTGCATTTTATTTTGTTAAAGAGGAAAATTTTATAAAATCAGTGTGTATTTATTTTAATTGAGGTGTTTGATTAAATTGGTGTGGGTTAACATTTTTATTAGTATTTCAATTAGTTAATATAGCAATAATTTCTCCTAATTAAAACACACACACACGTTACACACACTCACACACACTTACACATTTTTACACACACCAAAACACACAACACACACCTACACATTTTATTTTCAGAATTTGAGAGCAAAACTAGGGTTCTTGAAGGAGAGAGCAGCCTCCCATTCCCTTCAGTATTCCAGCAAATTTTCGTGAAGTTTATTTCAAGAAAAATCGTGCCACATTCGTCCCGGATCAACCCGCATCTTTCCCCGCTTCGGTGTCGTCTTGTCGGTAACGTTAAAGATTTAAAGACATGTATATTCTTTCATTCTTGAATCGATCTTGTCATATTACTCGTGTTGTTGTTTATTATGCGTAAAAATCCATGTGTGATGTTCAAAGTTTTAGGAGAAAGTTGTTGGATCGATTTTGAAACGTTTTTAGATCTCAGAAATTCGTTTTTGCTGTCATTTTAAAAACTACGATTTTTCGATTGAGTTTCTGGAAAAACATTCAACATATAAAAAGTAGCACTCTTTGATATCTTCGATTTGATATAAAATTACTGCTCCAACTGAAATTTTCTGAAAATATGTTCTTGAAGTTTTATTGTTGCAGGCTTCGTTGGGGATCGACGGGTGATCGCTGCTGCGTTTAGGTATGTCAAGAAAGATGTTGGGATGATTGTTGGTGTTTCTTTTCGTGTCATTAGGCACTTGGTTGTATTAGAAGCCGTAGGAATAGTTTTGGTGTCAAAGGTCGTGTTCCCGGATTGGGTTGCGTTGTTTGTGATGTGTAGTTGTTTTGGGGCGTTTGTTTGAGTTTGAATAAGTGTCTTAGCATGCTAAGAATGAGTCTTGAGGTAGGATTAGGTCACAAGTGTAGGGAATTTTGTTTTTTCACGATTCCAGCACCTACACGGACCCGTAGCCGGACCCTGGCACGGGGTCCGTGCCCTTTTTACTTCAAAATGCGAATTTCCAGCATGTATCCGGACCCCTACCCGGACCCCTACATGGGGTCCGTGTACGTCTTTAAAAAAAATTAATTTTTTTTTAATTTGCTTCGGAGTTCTATATCATGGTTTAGTACGATGGTTAAAATTTATTTATGTAAAAATATAGGATATGTTTTGGGGATTCTATGTCATGGTTTAGTACGATGATTAAACGATGTCAAGTCCCGAGCGATTTAGAATGTCATAAGCTATTTATTTACTTCGGTGGTGAGCACGAATACCTACGTCTAAGCAATGAAACATAAGAGTTTGAACTCATGTTAGCATGTGCAGCAGTAGCCCCAATCGAGATCCAACGAATCCCTCAACGCCAAGTAAGTATGTTAGACGTGCAAAGAAAATATTTTAAGTTTTTGAGGTATGCTAAATGTCTTGCGACAAAATTATGCAAAGGTTTGGAAGTCGGTGAACGTGGCCGAAGACCTCTCCACCCCGTTAAAGTATGAACGGGTTTAGATCAGGATTGGAAATCGGTAAAGCATGACCAGGGATCAATCCATCTGTTAAAGTATGAACATGGATCTCATGTATGTGGGATTGGAAAGCGGTAAATTATGACCAGGGACCAATCCACCCAGTACTGTGGTTTAGTCTGGTCTGGCACTTTTATGTATGGGTCACTTGCTTTGAAACATGCCTCTACGCAAAATGATGTTATGTAAGCTCAAATTTGTATGAAGCAAGCATGTTTACGATAAGTTTTATGTTGATGGCACGTCTATGTATGTACGTTTGTACGTATGTTCAAGCTTATGTATGAGATGTTCAAGTTTCATGTATGTATGCTCTATTTTAAAGATGCATGTGGTTTTATTACGTATTACTCCCTATTTCCAATTTATACATGTTAAGTCTTTAGACTCACTAGACTTGATCGATGCAGGTGATGATGAGTTTGAGGAGGCGAGGGGTGGGGACCAATGAGCCGGCTTGGACTGCGCAGGAGGCTAAATCCGAGGACTGCCCACATTTTATTTTAAGATTTTAAGCTTGAAAAATTTTAATACTCTGATTTCAAGTTTGGTTTACGATATTCGAACACGTATTTTTCTTTAGCAAAACTTTGATTGTGATCTTTATGTTGCAAATATTTTGGATGAATAGTTTTTTATTGAAGGTTTACTTCTTATTTAAGAAAATTTTTATTTTTCCGCAAATTTTTAAATAGTTAAAAGTATGGTACGTTACAGTTGGTATCAGAGCGGTGTTCTCGTAAAGGGTTACACTTACAGCCAGTTGCGAGAAGCTCACGAAGTCACACCTCAAGTCTGTAAGTTTAGAAGTTTTAAATTATTTCATGTAGTAAGCATCAAATCATGATTTCAGCTAGTGCATATTTAAATTCAAATTACGTGCATCTTATGATATTAGTATTATGTTCATGCATATTGGGTTTACGTGATGGGGAAATGTTGGAACAGTATGCCTCCTAGACGTTTGGTTAGTCGTGGAGCAGGCGATAAGAATAGGGAAGCCCATGATGGGGAGAGGGTCACTCCTCCTCTTCCACCGCCAGATATGCAGGCTCAGATGCTTGCAGGGATGACTCAATTATTCGCACAGTTTGCGGGAACCATGCTCCAGTGGATATAGGGGCAATGCCCAGACCAGAGACTGTTTACGAGAGGTTTAGGAGGATGGATCCGAAGGAGTTCGCGGGGACTATTGACCCGATGATAATTGAAGGATGGATTAAGTCCATCGAGGTGATTTTCGCTTTCATGGAGCTGCAGGATGCAGACATAGTTAGATGTGCCACTTTTTTGTTGACAGGGGACCCCAGGCTATGGTGGGAGAGTGCGTTCGTGTCGGTGAATCTATAGACTCGGTCATGGGATGGCTTTAAGGAGGTCTTTTACTCCAAGTACTTCACTGAAGAAGTACGATCCAGACTGACTAGAGAGTTTATGGCGTTGAGTCAGGGAGACAGTAGCGTAGCTGAGTTCGTGAGGAAATTCGAGAGAGGGGTGTCACTTCGTACCCTTGATTGCGAATGATGCCCGGGAGAAGTTGAGGCATTTTATTGATGGGTTGCGGCCGATATCACGCCGTGATGTCAGGGTTGCTGGTCCTACGACTTATGCAGTTGCCGTGTCAAGAGCTTTGGCGGCAAAGCAGGACTAGAGAGACATTGAGGTCAATAGGCAGGGCAAGGGGCCCTATCAGGCACCTTGTCTTGAGGAACCTTTGTAAGTCATTAAGAAACTTAGGATTAAGTGGATATGAGTACTGGAATTAGGTTATCTAAGACTACTTGGATTGTGTAAGTTTTAATTTCAAATTTGTCAAATAGGTGTTCATACGGGGAAATTGGGTGAAATAAAAAGAAAAGAGAATTAGTTGTATTCAACATAGGTTATAAATGGTCAAATATTAAGATTTTTTACCGAGTAAGAAAATCTAAAATCTTTATATGAGGATTCTTGAATTCTATGGGTTATAAGTGAAGTTGATTTATTAGAATTAGTCCATCATTAACAGTGGGAAACTTATTAAGTTTTATACAGTAGAATGAATTAACTATTGAGGATATGTCAAAGTGTGACATTCGTTCCAATGAGGAAAGTCCAAGTATCTTAGGCCTCAACTATATTGTAATTGGGAAGGAAATAGTTTAAGCATGTGTTTGATGCTAGGAAAGTTTTATTATTTAAGCAGAAGATCGATATTATATATTTTGGGGTTTTATGGTTTAATGTTACTCGAAATTTAAGATTAGCAACAATTTTATATTTGGGATGTAATTGTAAATAACTAAGTTACGTAAGTTTGGTGTCATAATGTAAGGATTCGACTCAAGGATCGTAGGTTAATATTCTTACGGGGTTAAGATAAGATTTAACTTTTGAGTGTAGTACCAAGGATAGAAGTTGATTAGTAACTTTTGGTGTTAAGATTTCTTAGGTTGAACTGCATAAATAATAATGTATTAGATCGATGAACATTACGGGTATAATGATACGATAAGTTTGAACCTCCATTTCTAATAGTGGGAATTGTGAGAAAAGTCAAAATTCGAGGTCATAGTAAAGTAAACCTAAGACATCCTTCAGGACCCGATACAGACATTATGAGTTTTTAGTGATGCCGTTTGGACTGACGAATGCTCTAGTGATGTTTATGGAACTCATGAATAGAGTATTCCAGCCCTACCAATATCAGTTCGTCAAAGTGTTCATTGACGACATTCTTATATACTCGAAGAGCCATGAAGAGCACCGTCAACATTTGGGTACAGTTTTGCAGGTCTTTCAGAGTCGCAAGTTGTTTGCAAAATTCAGTAAGTGTGAATTTTGGGTTGGGGAAGGTAGCGCTTTTGGGTCATGTAATTTCTAGCAGTGGCATTGAGGTGGATCCTGCTAAGGTAGCAGCGGTTAAGGAATGGGTTGAGCCGAAGAATGCGTCATAGATCCGCAGTTTCCTAGGCCTAGCAGGCTACTACAGGAAATTTATTCAGGGATTTTCTTCGATAGCAGTGCCACTCACTTCATTGACTAAGAAGAATGCTAAATTCTTTTGGAGTGATGAGTGCCAGAAGAACTTTGATACTTTGAAGCAAGCTCTTATTTTAGCGCCAGTGTTAACCATGCCAGCAGGGCAAGGCAATTTTTTTTTGCTATGCGCCGATGCTTCTAAGCTCGGTTTAGGCGCAGTTTTGATGCAGCATGGTCGGGTTATAGCTGATACCTCCAGACAGTTGAAGGTACATGAGAAGAACTACCTGACTCATGATCTTGAGTTAGATGCCGTTGTCTTTGCGTTGAAGAAATGGAGACATTATTTGTATGACGTGAAATGCTAGATATTCACTGATCACAAGAGTCTCAAGTACTTCTTCACGCAGAAAGAATTGAATATGAGACAAAGACGGTGGTTAGAGTTAGTAAAAGACTACGACTGCGAAATTAGCTACCATCCGGGAAAGGCTAACGTTGTCGCATACGCTTTGAGCAGAAAATTGGCAGTTGTAGCACAGTTGTCAGTGCAGAGACCTCTTCAGTCTGAGATTCAGAGGTTTGGCCTTGAGGTTTATCGTAAGGGCAGAGCTCCGAGGCTGTCTAATATGACAGTCCAATCTTCTTTGCTCGACTGTATCCGAGTAGGTCAGTCTTCAGATGAGCAGTTGCAGAAATGGAGACTAAAGGATGAAACTAAGGGCAGTGTACTCTACACAGTGTTTGATGATATTGTGAAGTACAGAGAGAGAATGTGGGTGCCTAGTGTTGATTTGATCAGAAATGATATTCTGACAGAGGCACATGCATCTCTGTATTCTATCCACCCAGGAGGTACCAAGATGTACAAGGATCTACATACTTTTGTATTGGTGGCCAGGGATGAAGCGAGACATCCGCCGATTTGTGTCTGAATGCCTCACTTGTCAGCAGGTGAAGGCAGAACATCAGAGGCCAGCAGGAATGCTTAAGCCACTCCCTATGCCCGAGTGGAAGTGGGAGAATATCACCATGGACTTCGTCATTGAGTTGCCAAAGTCAGTCAGAGGATTTAATGCTATTTGGGTTATAGTGGATCGACTCACTAAGTCAGCGCACTTCCTGCCAGTGAAGACGACTTTCTCCATGACGCTGTATGCGGAGCTTTATATCATGGAGATAGTCCGGTTGCACGGAATCCCAGTTTTTATTGTGTCTGACAGGGATCCGAGATTCACATCGTCTTTTTGGAAGAGCCTACATGCAGCCATGGGAACGAAGTTGCTTTTCAGTACAGCTTTTCACCCGCAGACAGATGGCCAGTCTGAGCGAGGGATTCAGATTTTGGAGGATTTATTGCGAGCCTGTATAATAGATTTCCATGGGACTTGGGAGTCTAAGCTACCTCTAGTGGAGTTTACCTACAACAACAGTTTCCAATCGTCAATAGGTATGGCTCCCTACGAGGCATTGTACGGAAGGAAGTGCAGATCACCTATTCATTGGGATGAAGTCGGTGAAAGAGCAGAACTTGGTCCAGAGATTGTTCAGCAGACTGCAGATGTGGTGGTCAAGATTTGAGATAGAATGAAGACCGCCCAGAGTCGTCAAAAGAGTTATGCTAACAAGAGGAGAAGGGATCTAGAGTTTGCCATAGGTGATCAGGTTTTCGTGAAGATAGCACCCATAAAGGGTGTTATGAGATTTGGGAAGAGAGGCAAGCTTAGTCCGAGGTTTATTGGACCTTTCGAGATTCTTGACAGGGTTGGGACACTAGCTTATCGTGTAGCCTTAACGCCGAATTTGACCGGTGTACACAATGTGTTCCACGTCTCGATGCTGAGGAAATACCTAACTAATCCTTCGCATATTCTGAGCTATGAGTCGTTGCAGCTTGCTCCAGATCTGTCATATGAGGAGAGACCTGTCCAAATCTTAGGCAGACAGGAGCGTAGACTTCGGAACAAGGTGACGAAGCTGGTCAAAGTCCGGTGGCTAAAACAATCAATAGAAGAGGCCACTTGAAAGACCGAAGCGGATATGAGAATTCGCTACCCGGAGTTGTTCGGTAAGATTTAATTTCGAGGACGAAATTTATATAAGTGGAGGAGGAATTGTAGAGCCCAAAATCAGTACACGTAAAACCCATGCATTATTTAATTGTCAAATCTTTATTTAATTTAAAATGAGTTTTAGCGTTGCATGCTTTATCCAAATGCATTATTTTAAATTTATTATGTTTATGTGATGCACGTTAAACGTTTTTTTGAGTTTCATGTTTCAGGCGATTATTCGATGCGGGATCGAGGAAAAGAGACCGGTGACGATTTTGGCAATTTTTAAACGTGGTATTTTATTTTTAAGTTAAGGTTTGGGCATATTAATTAATTTAATAAGTTTCAGCATTTTAAAGCCTAAATTATGTATTTAGTGAGTTTAGAATTTTAAAACTTTTAAAGTTGGCTTTGTGCATTTTATTTTGTTAAAGAGGAGAATTTTATAAAATCAGTGTGTATTTATTTTAATTGAGGTGTTTGATTAAATTGGTGTGGGTTAACCTTTTTATTAGTATTTCAATTAGTTAATATAGCAATAATTTCTCCTAATTAAAACACACACACACACGTTACACACACTCACACACACTTACATGTTTTTACACACACCAGAACCCAAAACACACACCTACACATTTTATTTTCAGAATTTGAGAGCAAAACTAGGGTTCTTGAAGGAGAGAGCAGCCGCCCCATTCCCTTCATTATTCCAGCAAATTTTCATGAAGTTTATTTCAAGAAAAATCGTGCCACGTTCGTCCCAAATCAACCTCGCATCTTTCCCCGCTTCGGTGTCGTCATTTCGGTAACGTTAATGATTTAGAGTCATGTATATTCTTTCATTCTTGCATCGATCTTGTCATATTATTTGTGTTGTTGTTTATTATGCGTAAAAATCCATGTGTGATGTTCAAAGTTTGAGCAGAAAGTTGTTGGATTGATTTTGAAACGTTTTTAGATCTCAGAAATTCGTTTTTGCTGTCATTTTATAAACTGCGATTTTTCGGTCAAGTTTCTGGAAACCTTTCAAAAAATAAAATGTAGTACTCTTTGATACCTTCGATTTGATATAAAATTCGTAACTTTTGGATAAGAAACGAGTGAGTTATGATCGTTTCCGTGGGACTGCTCAAACTAAAATTTTCTGAAAATATGTTTTTGAAGTTTTATTGTTGCAGGCTTCGTTGGGGATCGACGGGTGATCGCTGCTGCCTTTAGGTATATCAAGAATGATGTTGGGATGATTGTTGGTGTTTCGTTTCGTGTCGTTAGGCACTTGGTTGTATTAGAAGCCGTAGGAATTGTTTTGGTGTCAAAGGTCGTGTTCCGGAATTGGGTTGCGTTGTTTGTGATGCGTAGTTGTTTTGGGGCGTTCGTTTGAGTTTGAATTAGTGTCTTAGCATCCTAAGAATGAGTTTTGAGGTAGGATTAGGTCACAAGTGTAGGGAATTTTGTTTTTTCGCTATTCCAGCACCTACACGGACCCGTAGCCGGACCCTGGCACGGGGTCCGTGCCCTTTTTACTTCAAAATGCGAATTTCCAGCATGTATCCGGACCCCTACCCGGACCCCTACATGGGGTCCGTGTACCTCTTTAAAAAAAATTTAATTTTTTTTTAATTTGCTTCGGGGTTCTATATCATGGTTTAGTACGATGGTTAAAATTTATTTATGTAAAAATATAGGATATGTTTTGGGGGTTCTTTGTCTTGGTTTAGTACGATGATTAAACGATGTCAAGTCCCGAGCGATTTAGAATGTCATAAGCTATTTATTTACTTCGGTGGTGAGCACGAGTACCTACGTTTAAGCAATGAAAGATAAGGGTTTGAACTCATATTAGCATGTGCAGCAATGACCCCATTCGAGATCCAACGAATCCCTCAACGCCAAGTATGTTCGACGTGCAAAGAAAATATTTTAAGATTTTGAGGTGTGCTAAATGTCTTGTGACCAAATTATGCATGGGTTTGGAAGTCGATGAACGTGGTCGAGGACCTTTCCACCCCGTTAAAGTATGAACAGGTTTAGATCAGGATTGGAAAGCGGTAAAGCATGACCAGAGACCAATCCACCCGTTAAAGTATAAACGGGGATCTCATGTATGTGGGATTGGAAAGTGGTAAGTATGACCAGGGACCAATCCACCCAGTACTGTGGTTTAATCTGATCATGCACTTTTATGTATGGGTCACTTGCTTTGAAACATGCCTCTACGCAAAATGATGTTATGTATGCTCAAGTTTGTATGAAGCAAGCATGTTTACGAAAAGTTTTACGTTGATGGCACGTCTATGTATGTATGTATGTATGTTCAAGCTTATGTATGAGATGTTCAAGTTTCATGTATGTACGCTCTATTTTAAAGATGTATGTGGCTTTATTACGTATTACTCGCTACTTCCAGTTTATACATGTTGAGTCTTTAGACTCACTAGACTTGATCGATGCAGGTGATGATGAGTTTGAGGAGGCGAGGGGTGGGGACTAATGAGCCGGCTTGGACTGCGCAGGAGGCTAAACCCGATGACCGCCCACGTTTTATTTTAAGATTTTAAGCATGACTAATTTTAATACTCTGATTTCAAGTTTGGTTTACGATATTCAAACACGTATTTTTCTTTAGCAAAACTTTGATTGTGATCTTTATGTTGCAAATATTTTGGATGAATAGTTTTTGATTGAAGGTTTACTTCTTATTTAAGAAAATTTTTATTTTTTCGCAAATTTTAAAATAGTTAAAAGTACGGTACGTTACAATGTTTTTCCATTTCCACTCGGAAATAGAAAGTGTCTTTAGCTTCCCTGCTAGCCTCTGATTCTCTGCCTTAACTCGCTGGAATGTCAAACATTCGGACACAAAACACAAGATGTCTCGCTTCATGTCCGGCCACCAATACAATGACTACATGTCTTTATACATATTCGTACTTCCATGATGAATGGAGTATGGAGTATTATGAGCTTCTTTCATAATAACCTCTCTCAGTGAATCGCCACTAGGAACCCATAGTCGATCTCGGTATCGAACTATGCCATCCTCCTCGGAATACAGTTTCCGACCCTTAGACTCGTCTCTCAGTCTCCATTTTTGCAACTGCTCATCAGAAGACTGGCCTTTACGGATTCTATCTCTCAGATTGGACTGAAGTGTCAACTGCAATTGACAGCTCAAAGACCATTTCAACTGCTCATCAGAAAGATTAAGAGCCTCGCTCCTAGCATACACTGCAAGCTCGAATCGTTTAATCTCCACTGGCAATGGTCTTTGAGCTGTCAATTGCACGATGACTGCTGTCTTTCTATTCAAAGCGTCCGCAACTACATTAGCTTTACCTGGGTGGTAGCTAATATCGCAGTCGTAGTCTTTTACAAACTCCAACCATCTTCGTTGCCTCATGTTCAACTCTTTTTGGGTGAAGAAGTACTTCAAGATTTTATGATCAGTGAAAATATTGCACTTTTCCCCATATAAGTAATGTATCCAGACCTTTAGAGCAAATACTACTGCTGCAATCTCGAGGTCATGAGTCGAGTAATTCTTCTAATTAACCTTCATCTTTCTAGACGCTTATGCAATCACTCGATCATTATGCATCAAAATTGCGCCTAAACCAAGCTTCGAAGCGTCTGTATGGAGAACAGATTCTCCTTGCCCTGAAGTCATCAATAGAACTGATGCTGAAGTCAAAGCTTGCTTCAGCTTCTCGAAACTCTCTTGGTTGCTTGATCCCCAAATAAACATCGTATTTTTCTTCTTCAAGACAGTCATGGGTACTGCAATAGAAGAGAATCCTTGAATGAACTTCCGGTAGTAGCAGCTAGACGCAAGAAACTACGGATCTCGATTACGATCTTTGCTACTGGCCATTCTCTGACTGCCTCAACTTTGCTTGGATCGACCTCAATTCCATCTCTAGAAATAATGTGATCTATGAACGTCACCCTCTCGAGCCAAAATTCGCACTTGGTGAACTTAACTTTCTATCTTTCAACAATTGTAGTGTCGTTCTCAAGTGCTGACTGTGATCTTCTTTGCTCCTCGAGTAGATCAAAACATCATCGATGAATACTATGATAAATTGATTCAGATACGGCTGAAATACGCGATTCATGAGATCCATGAAGATCGCTGGCACATGGGTCAACCCGAATGACATCACCATAAAATCGTAGTGCCCATATCGAGTCATAAAAGCCATCTTATGAACATCGGACTCCTCCACCTTCAGCTGATGGTATCCCGAATGAATATCTATCTTTGAGAAAATCGACGCTCCTTGCAGTTTATCAAATAAATCATCGATTCTAGGCAAGGGATACTAGTTCTTGATGGTGACTCTGTTCAGCTCTCTAGAATCAATGCATAGTCTCATAATTCCATCTTTTTTCTTCACAAATAATGCCGGCGCGCCCCATGGAGAACAACTAGGGCGAATAAAACCCTTGTCCAACAATTCTTGAATTTGATCCTTTAGCTCCTTCATTTCGACGGGTGATAGACAATAGGGTGCCTTAGAAATTGGCACAGTGCCCGACATCATCTCAATAGAAAATTCCACCTCTCGGTCAGGTGGAATGCTAGAAACGTCCTTAGAAAAGACACTAGGAAAGTCTCTGACAACCTCAACATCCTCTATCTTCTGGCTGATTGGAACAAGTGCTGAAACAACACATGATAGAAAGGCTTGGCAGCCACGTTTCATAAGCTTCGTCGCACAGATGCAAGATATAATGTGTGGCATTTGCTTGTTCCTCGTTGCCTCGAAGACAAACAATTTTTCGCTGGGTGGTCGAATGGATACTGACCTCTGCCAAAAATCTATCGAAACTCCATTCATAGATAGTCAATCCATGCCAAGAATGATGTTGAATTCAGGCTTTGGGAGTACGATGAGATCTGCCTGAATCACATCTTTTTGCAAACGAAACTCTAAATTCTTCACAATGCTCGAAGTTACCATTTGATCACTAGAAGGAATAATAACTTCAAAGCGTAATTCCATATTCTCGAGTATAATCTTTAGTCGCTTGACGAATGTCTCAGATAAAAATGAGTGTGTAGCTCCCGAATCCAACAATGCATAGGTAGCTAAACCTAAAATGAATAACCTTCCGGAGACAAATATACCATTAAATCCAATCGTGTTGAAACTTATAGAATTTCTACCCTTATTTACCCAAAATTTCTCAAAAATTACAAACTTTTACCCAAATAATTTTCGAAATTTGCACTTTAAACCCCTAAATTTTGAATTTTCTTCATATTTGGCCCTAAGATTTTCAAAAATTGCATCTTAGCCCTATTAAATTCTAAATTCCATCAATTCCAGCCCTAAAATCTCGTAAATTATTGTTTTGCCCTAATTTCAAGAAATTGCGAGATCAGCCCCTATATATCTTGAATTTGCAAAACAGCCCTCGAATTTCTTGAACTCCGGATTTCACCTTCGAATTTTTTTTATCTCAATTTCGGTCTTTGGACTCAAAATTTTTTTTGGATTGGCCCTTGAAATTTAGGCCCTATGCAATTTAGCCCCTTAAATTTTTGGTTTTGCAATTTAGCCCCTATAATTTCGTTTTTTTGGAATTTGGTCCATAAAATTTTGAATTTATGCAATAATTACCCCAATTTCTCGATTTTCCCATTATCAAGCATTAAAATTCTTAATTTTGTCCAATTCATTCCCTTGTATTATTAAAGCATATATTTTATGCTCAATTTTTACGATTTTCCAAGTCATACCTTAAATCCAACTATAGTAGAGCATGCAACCTATTTTCCTCTAGGTTCTTATTATCCCAATCAAATACCTCAACCAATTTAACATTTCATGCAATAATAGCATTATAAAAATGTTAAATAACTAAGTTACCAGTGATCAAAGTCGTGTCTGGCTCTTCCTCTTCTTTTTTGGCATGCATCACATAAGCTTTGCCAACAGTTGGTCCCTTCTTCTTTGGGCAATCAGCAGCTTTATGTCCTTCTTCCTTGCATATGAAGCACTTGTAAGTTCACCACATGCACTTGCCAAAGTGTAAGCGATTGCATTCTTTGCACAATGGCCTCTCTCCAGGTTTTGGTGCTCTAGGCTGTGGTGGCTTCGGTTGCCACAGTTGTGTCTCCTTGACGGAGAGTCATAAGCTCCCTATTCAAGCGTCAACGGACGTCAGCAGTACAATACTTCTCATAAAAGATGTTCTTGAATTGCACCCAAGTGAGGGTGGCTAGATGAACTCCATGTTCAGCTCCTTCACACCAAAAAGAAGCATCATCTCACAACATCTAAGTAGCACATCTAACTCAGTCAGCATTTCCCATACTCAGATAACGAAAATGCACCTCAAGAGATCGAATCCAACCCTCAGCAGAAAATGGGTCGGTAGTGCCAGAAAACTCCTTCGGACTCAGCCTCCGGAACTGATCATATATATCGTGCTGTGGCCTTGAAGCCTGCTAAGCCTACTGCTCAAAGAAACGTTCCATGCCCTCTAGTACACGAATAGCAACATCCCCATTAGGAGGTGGGGGTGCATTACTGTAATGCCCGAGATTTTATTTCGTTAATTTGAAATGAATATTTGATTGATTGATATGGTTATAGACAGAGCATGTCGAGATGGGATTGGAATTGTTGAGTTGTGAGCAAGTGCAAGGATATGTGTGAGACCTGAAGGTCTCGCGCATATGCGCGGAGGTGGGCGCGCATATGCGCGAGCGGAGTGATTCCAAGAGATGCTGAGACGAAGGTCTCGCGCATATGCGCGACAAGAGGCGCGCATATGCGCGAGATGTCCAGAGAAGGGGCGCGCATATGCGCCGAGAAGGGGCGCGCATATGCGCCAGCAGATTAAAGTGTTAAATGCCGAGACAGTAGGTCTCGCGCATATGCGCCGGTTGAGGTCGCGCATATGCGCGAGACGTGCAGAATGAAACATAAGCCATGTGTCCTTGCCATGCAATATATGTGCTGAGTCTTCAATTATTCCTTCATTTCTCATTCAGCAGACCAGCTACGAGAGCTCCAAGCTTTTCCTCTTCTCTTCAACACTTGGTTGTGACAAATCCGTGTAACCAAATTGCGATCCGAGACTAGATTTGTGCTCCTCTCTTCAATAGCTTCGTAAGGATGTAAGTCTTGTTTATTTCCTATCTGAAGTAAAGTTTAGATGTTGGGGAAATTTGATATGATTGAGATTATGTGTTCTTATGATTATTGTGAACGTATATTCGCAACCGAATCGAAGAACAGATATAATATGCGATTTTTACAGTTTTCAGCATGTATTGAGTTGAGATATGCAGATTTTAAGATGATAATGAGTATATTGTGCTGTTTATGAGTTGAGGATTTGATTTGTTGATATATGTTGAGATTTGAATTGATCGGTATTGCAAGATCACGCCGATATGTCGTCGAATTGTACCGAGATTGAATAATGATTTGTGCAAGATTTGTTTGAGTTGTATATTGATAGAATACATCTATACATTGCCATGTCAGATTAAGATTGACAGAGTTGATATTCCGGCTTCGAGACTTCAATTTATTTCACGACCAGAAAGGTATAATTCATGTTGATTCGGGGAGATATAACTCGAATTAGATATGATTGAGTTTCCCAAAATCACATACTAGATTGTTACCTTTTTATATGTTGATGCTTTGTTTATAGATTCATATTCAAGCATTTAAGATAGGAGAGTCATCGGCAGACTTGCCAAGCTAGACGTTCGGTGATATCGACGCATAGGAGCAGAATTGACTCCGATTGTAGACATCCGATACAGACATGACCGAAGTCTAGGAATAAGACGTACCGTCACTCCGATTGGGAGGGTAGGTGGCAGACTGTGACGTCTTATTCACACCGGGATCCCTAGAGTTAGAGTCGAGTCGAGACAAGATATGATTTCGATTTCATTTGCATGCTGATATTGATTTGGTTTCATAGATTATGGAACCTATTGCCATTGATTCTATTCATGATAGTATGCTTCATAATTTATATTGTGTATATGCATGTGTACCATATTTTATACTGGAATTTGTTCTCACCGGAGTTTCCGGCTGTTGTTGTGTCTGTATGTGTGCATAGCAACACGTGGGGCAGGATCAGGGTCGAGACGAGGATGATTGAGAGGTGATAGCGTGGTGATCACGGGCGTAGCAGAAGAAACTAGTTGTTGTATTAGACATGTATTAATACTTTTACACACTAGTTTGATTTTATGAACGAAACAAGACATGTATTTGCTTTTAATGAAATGAAATAAATCTTATGTATGTGTAGTATGTTAAAAGCAAAATTTTGACCCACATTTTCTAACAAAGATCCAATTAATCCCAAAGATAATCGAGTTAGAGCCCGGGTCCCCACAACAGGTGGTATCAGAGCAGTAGTTTCTGTAGACTGAGATAGAATAGATTGAGCGGGGTAGATGAGTCTTCTTCCTTGCTTTTGTGTGTTAGCATGATTTATTGCTTTCCTTATTACATGTTGTGTTGTTATCTGAGTTGATTTCAGCATGCCTTTACAAAGACTGAATCAGAACCGAGTCTGGATCAGAGGTATATGATCAGAGGAGAACTGAGACAGACTGTATTGATTGTGTACTAATCTGTGTGATAATCAGATTATGCCTCCTCGACGAGTACCGCAACCAGTAGCAGGTCGGGCACTAGAACAGGGCAGTACTTCGAATGACCCTATGGATGTTACTGCAACCCCGATGGAGACTCTGCTGAAACGGTTTCAGTCGTTCCGACCACCGACATTGAAGGGTACGGAAAATTCAGTTGAGTGTTGAGTCCCTTGATTATACTGATGAGCGGCGAGTGAAGTTGATTGGGCACCAACTGCAAGAGGTTGCCAAGAACTGGTGGATTACCACGAAGAGAGCCTTGGAGCATCGTGGTACAGAGGTCACTTGGAAGGTGTTCAAGACAGAGTTCTATCAGCGATTCTTTCCCGTCTCCTACCGAAAAGACAAAGGTGCTGAATTTGCCAACTTGAGACAGGGACAGCTGAACATCGAAGAATATGTCGCTAAGTTCTCCACATTGCTCCGATTTGCTCCCCACGTTGCTGGGAATGACGAGGCCGTTGCGGATCAGTTTATCAATGGCCTGAATCCGGAGATATTCACCTTGGTGAACACGGGACGACCCACTAATTTTTCTGATGCCTTGAACAGGGCGAAGGGAGCAGAAGCCGGGTTGCTTAGGCAACGAAGCACTTCTTATGCTTCTCAGACTCCTAGACCACCCCAGCTCTCGGGTCAGTATCAGCAACCACCTCCCAGATTAGAGAGTGGTGGTAGCAGCAGCGGGAGGAAAGACAGTTTGAAAGCAAAGGGGAAACAATTCAAGAAATCAGGGAGCAGTTCGTCGAGCTCCAGTGGGCCGAGACAGACAGGGTCGGGCTAGAGATCAGAGTATACAGGGGTTTACTGTAGTTCTTGTGGAGGTAGACATGCCACTGAGCAGTGTCAGGATGTGATGGGTCGCTGCAACATTTGCAGACAGCAGGGCCACTTCGCCAAGGTCTGTCCAAAGAGAGGTGCACAGCAGACTCAGAGTGTAGGAGCATCTGGCTCTGTAGCTCAGCCAGAGAGGCAGGCGTCATCTGTTCATTCAATCCAGCCAGCCCCTACATCGACACAACCCAGAGCTAGGGGTAGCCAGACGGTGGGCCAGCCGTCGAGACAGCGGGCTCGAGTGTTTGCGCTGACGGAAGAGCAGGCTCAGGATGCCCCTGATGACGTTATAGCAGGTACCTGTTTTATTTGCGGTTATCCTGCTTATGTCCTGATAGACACAGGTGCATCACATACATTCTTATCCGAGCGTTTTGCATTGACATATGCATTGCCTATTGAGTCGTTGTCTACTGTAGTGTCTGTCTCTTCTCTTTTGGGGACAGGGTTGATATCCGTGACATCTGTTAGATCGTGTTTACTACAGTATGATGGGCATGAGATAGATTTAAACTGTATTGTACTTGGGTTATCTGATTTTGATTGCATTATTGGTATCGACATGCTAGATTGTTACCTTTTTATATGTTGATGCTTTGTTTATAGATTCATATTCAAGCATTTAAGATAGGAGAGTCATTGGCAGACTTGCCAAGCTAGAAGTTCGGTGATATCGACGCATAGGAGAAGAATTGACTCCGATTGTAGACATTCGATACAGACATGACCGAAGTCTAGGAATAAGACGTACCGTCACCCCGATCGGGAGGGTAGGTGGCAGATTGTGACGTCTTATTCACACCGGGATCCCAGAGTTAGAGTCGAGTCGAGTCAAGATATGATTTCGATTTCATTTGCATGCTGATATTGATTTGGTTTCATAGATTATGGAACATATTGCCATTGATTCTATTAATGATAGTATGCTTCATAATTTATATTGTGTATATGCATGTGTACCATGTTTTATACTGGGATTTGTTCTCACCGGAGTTTCCGGCTGTTGTTGTGTCTGTATGTGTGCATAACAACAGGTGGGGCAGGATCAGGGTCGAGACAAGGATTATTGAGAGGTGATAGCGTGGTGATCACGGGCGTAGCAGAAGAAACTAATTGTTGTATTAGACATGTATTAATACTTTTACACACTAGTTTGATTTTATGAACGAAACAAGACAAGTATTTGCTTTTAATGAAATGAAATAAATCTTATGTATGTGTAGTATGTTAAAAGCAAAATTTTGACCCACATTTTCTAACAAAGATCCAATTAATCCCAAAGATAATCGAGTTAGAGCCCGGGTCCCCACAACTACCTTGACGATCTTCATTAGTCTTAGCTTGCCTATCGGTACTAAGTGCGCGTCTAGGAGCCATTATATCTGAACATTTTCCAAATTCTAAACGTAACCAACAAGCATTTAAATATAAGCCTCTAATCAAGCAGCATATAAAAATCTCTTTTTGAGCAACTTTAAGCATAAATATCTTTTAACTTCAAAAAGCATTTAAACATGTAACTTATGCATATAAACCATGAAAACATGCAGGTACCATCATAAAAATATTTAAAGCATTTAAACTTACAAATTTGAGGCTTGACGACTGAACTTTCCGGAACTGGCAGTGGCACAACCCTTTACAAGAACATTGCTCTGACACCAATTGAAACGTCCACTACTCGTTTTTCTTTAAAATGTACTAGAATTTTTTTTTATTTTTTTCCCTTCCTATCCTTCCATTCGGCCGAAATATACTATACATGTATATATGTATTTTTAAAAATAAACCAACCAGCCTATTATTTGAAAATCCAAAAGAACGTATGAAAAACATAAAATCATAAATCGTAAACTAAAACATAAAACTAGCATTTTTCAAAATAAAGTATAAACTCTTAAATCTCTCAAAACCGCTCAAAAGCATCAAAAATCATAAACGTCATAAAATCTTTAAAGTAATCTTAATTCGGAAAACTAGCAAAAGTACTCGAGTTATGTGCACCATCAGTACAGTTAGTTCAACCATCAGTCCTCCATCATCAACAACATCATTCTCACCTACATCGATCACACCTAGTGAGTCTATTGACTTCGCAAATATTGACCATGATAACAAGTAATACATATACGTTCACAAGCAACAGTGAAAGATATTTTTAATAAAATAACTTTTCATGAATATGCATAACTTTAAACATTTCATCATAAATATTTCTTTTCATCATATACGTATACGTTTTTCCATTTTTATTTAATTCAGATCGTTAATTGTGACTTTCGTATTAGCTGTAGTTCGATGGATTCATCTACATATAAACATGGTACTAGGAGGCGGAGACATCGGCGACACTCTCACCAGTCAACGGAGCCTTGTCCTTACTTATCATCATATCATCATAATCATCATATCATTGAATTAGTCACAATCAAGTCACCTCCTTCATCCTTTCATCACTTGTGAGGGCCCATTGTGCAACAATCATACATATATGCTCGAGATGGTCCACGACTCAGCGGACCGTGCCTGGGATATGGCCCAACCTCGAAGCCAGCAACTACCTAAGTCGAACCGAATCAAGGTAGCCTAACATCTCCATGACACCATATCATATCATATATATAACAGATCTCAACCGAAATATAACTGGATCTCAATAATAGATAGGCTCAATATGATATGTTCAGTGGTATCGATGTGTTTAAATAAAATAAAATGTATGTGAACAAAAGAAATATTTTATTTTATTTTATTTTGCACATCAATTACCAACTGATAATATGTGAGTAAGCATATAATACCACATAAATCAACAAATAACAAATAAATCATACACATGATCATCAGATGCCTCTGTCAGACATCGTGAAAATAACTGATCTCTACGTACATCAACTAATTTACCAGTAACTTAAATCCTCAAGAAAGTCCTTGAAATGCCAGCTCAGACAAATCACCTGAATATTAATTTAAATGGTCTTATTATCATATAAAAATTCCACAATCATTTAAATTCACTAAAAATCCAATTTCAACTATTTAGGCATTTTAAATTCCTAAAATTCCAATATTCGACCAAAATGCATAAAATCAATCATTTTTATTTTAATTCGTCGCAAAATATTCTTTTTTAGCTTTAAATGAAGCTAAACAAATATTCAAGCGACTGCGATAAATTCTTGGTTCACCTCACCAGATTGTACTTCCAACTCACACAATTCCGGAACCTATAACAATAACCCAATAATTAATCAATAATGGTACAATATTTGAGACGAAATTGAATTAAATTCACATAGACAACAATCCGCACCGATGCAGCTTGTAATCCCGCCAACAGTGAATGGAAATCGAGTTTTAACACCTCCAACAAGGAACACGGTGGTTGGAAACCGGAGCTCACGGCGGCACTAGATCGGAATCACGTCGGAGGTAACTGAACGCGACTATATTGTTCTGAAAATGGACGAAACTTTGTGAAATCTTGCTTCCCGCAGCTAGGCCGAACCTTAAACGACCAAAACCTGAATTTTTTCCACGTTTTCCCGCGAAGAGGGCGGCGAGTTTTCCTACAGGTTTTCGGGAGTCATAATTTTACCTAGCAAAAGTGGTATCAATGGATAAGCTCTCGTCATCGGATTTCCAAATATATATTTACTTTAATTTTTCGATCACTGGTACGGTCCCAATCGGCGATCAAAGTGGCGGCGGTGGTTTGAAGCTTTTGGACAGAAAGTTATATATATACATACATATATATATATATATATATATATATATATATATAATCAATATTATATGTGTGTGTTTATCTTTTTTTCTTTTAGGTTCGAAACTTGACCCAATCTATTTTATTTCATCTCTAGTGTGCTATAAAATTTAAATATGCATTTTAATATTGTCTATAAACCGATATTTTGTAATACATATTTTAAACACACAATTTATTTATTTGGCTTAATTATTTTAAATTCCTCAATTTAAAATAATTAATCTTAATTATCGTCAAATAACATATATTTAACACGGGTCATTATATCGTTTATAAAAACTCATGCACATAAATATCATTTTTCTTTTAAACCAAGCATGCAACACGTCTTTTAGAATTAACGTTTGATCATAAAATTCCATAAACATTTAAAATAATTTTAACATTAATTATAGCATTCAAGGCACTACCAAGACGTATAACATTTTTCAGGTGTAAAATGACATTTTTGTCCGTGCAAACCTAACTTTCTCAATTTAGCTTTCGACCTTAAAACGACGACCCGAATCATCCAAACTTAACATAACACCTTAAAAGACACCCATAAACATTTCTTGGACGTAAACTTAAAATCCTAGATTAATTTCTCAATTTGTTTTAAAACTTAACCATATGCTTCGGTTTTAACCCGAATCGACTCAAAACTTTAACCTAACCTTACCAAACTTGGACCATACCTTATTAACACCTAACCATACCCTATTCAACCCAAATCAAGCCAATTAAAACCTTTGAACAAGCCTAGGACCCTGCTAGAAAATTCTGCCCTAATTCCCAAAACCCTAATTTCATTCGGCCCTAGCCCTTGGCCAACCGAACCAGACCCTAGCTGACCATCCTAGGACCATGACCAAGCCCTAAGGAACCTAGTGGAGAGAACTTAACAAGCCTAGAATCCCCATCCTACAAACCTGATTGTTACAAGCCATGCGCGCCCAAGCCTCACGCCACAGCCCTTTGTCTTCGAACCAGCCCTCATGCTACCACCCTAGGACCATCATACCATCCCCTTAGGTCTCCTGGATGTAACCCTAGAGCAGCTAAGAGCTGTGCTTCTCTAGGAACCCAAAGTCGAAACTCTAGTCCATGCAAATCAAATTTTCGTTCATCAAGGTGCCCTATCTTGTCCAGCCCTTAAACATGCATCTCATGACCCTTAAACATGTTGAAAAGCATCCCTTCTAGTAACCCTACCATGGCAGCCCCTTTGTGCATCATAAGCATGAGTTTTAAAAGATGAAAACTTTATTTTTGATAATGTATAACCATAAAAACGATCATAAAAGAAAGTGAATATTGTTTTCATGCACACATGTATTAACACATATAATTTTGTGTGAAAGATGAGTGAAGGGAGATTAAGGCGTATGCGAAGAACGTTGGCGCAGGGGGATGGGACTTGCTACATTTTTCCTCAAAACTCACGTGAAGACTAGGGGTTTTCATCGGTCGGTTCGGTTCGGTTTTGGGTTTTTTTATCTCGGTTTTTTCGGTTTTCGGTTTTAGAAATATATAATCCGATATCCGAACTATTTTCCTTCGGTTCGGTTCGATTTTCTACCAAAATGGTTCGGTTATTTCGGTCGGTTAATTTGGTTTTGGTATAATTATTTAAATTAATAATATAAATATATTGTAAAATATAATATGTTAATTTTTTACATGATTTCTTTGTAAAATATTTAAATATAAGGTCTAAATTAATTAAACAAACAATAATCAACTAAAAATTATTCAAAATGATTTTTCATTCACTAAATATAATATCAAAATATATAATATAAATAAAAATATAAACAAAATTATTAATTTAATGAAATTTTGGTTTTTTCGGTTTTGACATATGTAATCCGAAACCAAACCAAATAAACTTTGGTTTTAACATTTATATCTGAATCACAAAATTCGACTTTCGGTTCGGTTCGGTGTTCGGTTTTTTCGATTTTGATTTTCGGTTTTTTCGGTTTTCTCTAAAGTTTGAACACCCCCAGTGAAGACCTTGAAAGTGTGGAGTGTGTGTGTTGCTGTTGATGAGAGAGTCCTAGGGTCTTAGGTGCTTGTGTGCGTGAGTTTGTGTTGTAAAAGTAGGGTTTGGTAGCTTCAATTTGACATAAATACATGGTAAAAGTTTTGGCCAATAATCATAGTATAACCCATTAGATAGTAATTAAAATATTTTGTTTAGGATACATTTCGAAAATATTAATCGAGCCTCCGAAAAGTCCCTATTTTTGTCAAAAATCATTTTCGGTTTAAAATACAACTCGGCACGTAAAAACACCTCAAAAGTTGTCTTTTTCGAAAATATCATATAAAATATACCATATATTAAATAATAAAAAATAATTATTCAATAAAAATATTCTCCCTTTACAGTCCCCAGTCTCCGTTCCTCGATCGCGTCTCGGATAACCCTTAAAAACACAATACCTTTTAATCTTTATTTTTCTTGAAAGATCTTTTTTTCATCCTTTGACCGTCTTCACTCGAACGGTTTCTTCGGGACTGTTACAATTTTCAATAATGTGGTCTTTCTTGCCACAGTTATAACAAACTTGACCATTCTTTGTCTGGTCCTTTTTATGGTAAGGTTTATTAAATTTATATTGATTTTTGTGCAAAAATTTACTAAACTTTCTGACGAATAGAGACATTGCCTCTTTTCTTAGTTGCTCAACCGATCTCTTGCTTGAAGTTTCTTTGATCGGAGGAATAAAAACGATTGCAAACAGAGCCTTTGTTGGTTGAGATGTAGATGGCTCTTCTTCAATACAAATCCCGAGTTCAAACTCGTATGCTTTGAGATCAGCAAAAAAATCATGCAACTCTAGCTTGTTTAGATCATTGAATTCACTCATTGCTACAGTCTTCACATCTTATTCTCTGGATAAAGCTCTCATTACCTTCAAAGCAATTTCACGATTAAAATATTCTTTACCAAGATATATAAGTTCGATAATGATACGGCTAAACCGTTCATCAAACTCATTGAGAGTTTATATCCATGTTTCATTTTGAAATTGTAGAACTTCTAGATAGCCACGGTTATTTTGTTTACCTTAGTCTAGTAATTGCCCTCACAAAGTTTGGTCAGCTTCTCCCAAATATCTTTAGTTGTAGAACAAATTTTAATTTTACTAAACATATATTTTTTTATCAAGAGTTTTATTAAGGAAATCTTTGGCCACATTGTCAAGATTGACCTTGTTCTTATGCTCAGCAGTCTACTCAGACTGGTGCTTCTAATATCCTGTTTTGTTGTGCACAGTCTACCAACTTTTCTGATAAAGTAGGTGAGATACTTGTAAGAAATGTGGCTTGTATTTCGAGATAAATTTACTCGATCGGTTATTAATGTGCTTGGATACAGTGAACGGTCGAGTAGTCCATATGCCACAAATTTGTGCTCAAGAGTGGTCGATAGATTAAATACGCTATTGATGATGAAATGGTTTAATAGCTTAGCATTACGAGACCAGTTAAATGGCTTCTTCAAAAGCCGTCGAATTCCTGTTATACAAAGCAAACGACAACTTGATCTATTACAATAAGTTATTGTTTGTTATCACCAAAGCTAATGGATTTAACATTTAGTTCTTCATTCTCCTTAAGATATTAAACAAACTATGAAATTTTTATATAATATTACGTTTTTCAACTTTTTTGTGAAAAATTTCGTCGTAAATTTTTTTGGTATATAGATTGTACATAAATCTATATTATTATTATTATTATTATTATTATTATTATTATTATTATTATTATTATTATTATTTAATTTAGTACAAATATTTTTTAAAATATTAAAAAAATAATTAGAATTTTTAATCAAAATTTTAATCTAATAAATGATTTTTTTATTTTTTGAAAAATATTTATTTTTCTATAAAATTTTGATAGATGAATAATATATGATTTTTTAATATATTTTATATTCTTTTTATAGTAATAGCTCTACTCAATCAATATATCGAATGCATTAGTAATTAATTTAATTTGAAGGCAGGAATGTTATCCTTATTGAATATGATCTCAAATGATATAAAAATTTAATGTAATAATTAAATATATTCATTATATCAATACTTTCAATTAATAATTATTTAAACGCTCATATTTACAAATTTTATTATTACGTGTATCAGTGAGATACTAGTAACGAATAATAAAAGAAACTTAATTCAATTGGAAAATATATACATATATTCTCTATTTCTATAAATTAACAAAACATTAGATAATGATAGAGCATTTTTATAGATTAAAAAATATAGATAATTATAAATAAATATTTAATTAATTTTAAAATTTTTGGAAAGATATGGTAGTGCTACACTTTTAGGTTGTTGATCCTAACCTTAAAAATTGTTCTTTTCTTCCTCAAACTGAATTTGACTGCTTCTCAAATATCCTCAAGTACTGGTACAACGTAAGACTATTTTGATGTTGCCTTGGCATAGGATTCTCATTGGTAACAGTTGAAATGTTGATTCCTCCAGGACGAGGTGATGTTGGTGGAGTTTCGTAAAAGACTGAGGATTCCAAAACCTGACGATGATTGTTTTCTTGATCTTGATACCACCTTTCTGCCCTTAATGCAGTAACGTATAGGCCACTGCCCAGAAAGACTGTCAGTAGGCCAAATACTCCAGCAGAAGTGAACAAACCATGCTGAATGATCACACAATTAGGCCGTGGAGCTTCCCAGTTTTTGAGGTGACCGGACTCGACGCTTAGCCCGATCAGTAGTAAAATTTCTGCCACAGCAAATGATATCCTGTATATAAGTGAAGAATTGGATGTTTTTTAGGATTATAAATTCTGATGTTCAAATCTTTGCACTTCTTGAATGGCTAAATGTTATGACTTACTAGATATATATGTGTGTGTGTGTGTACTTAAAAAGCTGTCGATATGTGGTTTTTTTTCTCACCAAGTTGTGGTAAAGAAAAATCCAGCCTGCAATGTGGAAGTCTTGGCGAAATCAGAATGAAAATCCCAAGTGATTTCAAGTAGTGGGTCTGATTTACTAACTGCGACTAGTAGGTACGTGTGCTGCAATACCATGGCCACTACAAGGACAAGAATTGCAACAGTTGCTGATAAAAGAGGCATTTTCCCACTACTTTTGTAAACACATTGAGATTTGTTTCCTTTTATATCATCATCATTTGCAGCTGTCCATTTCGCCTGAAGGAGTATCAAATTACAGGATTATATGTATTGGTTAAATTAAAAAGGGTCTATTTGAATTGTGCCTCGTCCCATCTGGTGAACACAAAAGGCAATATCTAATGTTGTGAATGCAAGTGTAAGTGATTTTAATTTCCGTTCTTTTTCTTTCTAATACTCCACAACACTTTCAAAATCAACGTAATAAACTTAGTCTTTCTTCAAACTTTCAACGCGTTGTGTATGAGCAAATGTGTTGTGGTAGGAATATATATAACATGTACGTATAACAAATTAAAGAGATGTAAAAACTAGTTAACAGGGAGACAAATACGTCCACAACAAAAAAGGCCTACAAAAAATCTAAGCTCGCATTTGGATTGATGGATTTTAAATCCCTGGATCTTAAATATATTCAAATGTATTTTTTGTAGTTTTGGAGAAGCAACACCATAAACTTCAAATTCACTTATTGCAAGTTTATATACTGTTTCATGTTAATTATGATAGATTTCAAGATCACCCACTAATGAAGGCATCTGAAATCAGTTCTACTTTGTATAACTAATGTGTAAATAAGTAATATATGAATTTAAGATTCATCTATTATTTTATTTAAACAACAAAGCTATAATCGAAATTAATATATTTCAAATCCATCTATCCAAAAGCAACATAAGAAGAATTCTCAATTCATGCAATATGTTGTGATAGAATCCAGTACCTCCGAACGTGTGGTCTCAGCAACAATACACAGAATGAAGCAGAACAAGCCTAATAAGATTGACAAAACCATAAGGAATGCACCAGTCTTGCTGCCAAGATCGCTATTATTCTGGGTTGGAGCAAGATCAGCATGTGTAACTGCCATTTTCTTGAAGGTTAATATGCTAAAAATTGAGGGTTGAACTGGTGCAATATGTAGAAGAGAAAGATGTGCAGATCACACGTACAATTGTCCACATGGGAAAGAAATTATGGATTTCCAGAATTAGAATTGCTTGGAACAAAGGTTGCTTAAAGCCCATACATTCCAATATTCTTGTGCTTTTCGTGAAAAACCGTTTATGTACAAGCAAATGGCACTTCTTGATTTTCTTGAGATTTCATAAATTTGAAATTAGAATATATTTCAAAACTCTAGCGTGCAAATATAGGCTTGCTTTGGTTAAGCCAGTCAACTTGTGGAGTTTATGGAATTTAGTAGTAGTGATTATAAACGAAATAAAGTAGGGGTGGGCCCGGTTATGTTTTTTTTCAAAATATATATATATATATATTATTATGATTTTAATTTAATTAAAATTTCATTTTCAATATTTTTTAAAATTTCAAAAAATAATTAAATTTGTAATCAAAATTTTCATTAATGAATTTTTTTAAAAAATATTTATTTTTTTAAATTTTGATAGACTAATAATATATGATTTTTCAATATATATTTTTTAATTTTTTTAGTATTAAAAGTTCCTTTCAATCAATATATCGAATACATTGGTAAATAATTCAATTTGACGACAGTGGTTGTTAACTTTATTTGAATATGATTTAAACTGGTATAAAAAAATCTATATAATAATTAAAAATATTCATTATATCATTAATTTTACATAATTATTTAAACGATCGTACTTACTAATTTAATACTTTGTGTACCGCACTGGTGAGATACTAGTAACTATTTAAAAATAGACATAATTCAATTTAATATATACATATTCTCTATTTCTGAAATTTAACAAAAATTAGATAATGATAGAGCATTTTTATAGATTAAAAAATATAGATAATTATAAAGAAATATTTAATTAATTTTAAATTTTTTGGGAAGATATGGTAGTGCAGACACTTTTAGTTTGTTGATCCTAAGCTTTATTAATTGGTAGCTACCTTAAAAATTGTTCTTTTCTTCCTCAAACTGAATTTGACTGCAGCTTCTCAAATATCCTCAAGTACTGGTACAACGTAAGACTATTTTGATGTTGCCTTGGCATAGGATTCTCATTGGTAACAGTTGAAATGTTGATTCCTCCAGGACGAGGTGATGTTGGTGGAGTTTCGTAAAAGACTGACGATTCCAAAACCTGATGACGATTGTTTTCTTGATATTGATACTTTCTGCCCGTAATGCAGTAACGTATAGGTCACTGGACAGAAAGACTGTCTGTAGGCCAAATACTCCAGCAGAAGTGAACAAGCCATGCTGAATGATTAATACACAATTAGGCCGTGGAGTTTCCCAGTTTTTGAGGCGACCAGACGCTTAGCTCGATCAGTAGTAAAATTTCTGCCACAGCAAATGACATCCTGTATATAAGTGAAGAATTGGATGTTTTTTAGGATTATAAATTCTGGTGTTCAAATCTATGCACTTCTTGATTGGTTAATGGTAATGACTTACGAGACATATATACATATATATATATTTGTGCGTGTGTAAAAAGCTGTTGATATGTGGTTTCTTTTCTCACCAAGTTGTGGCAAAGAAAAATCCAGCCTGCAATGTGTGTTGGAATATCAAGGAAATAAACGAGGTAACATCGCACCCCAAGATTGAGTTGCATATACGTACCCTAAACATCTCAAGCATATAAACTGAGAATACGAAGTATTTCAGTAAGAACATTGTGATTTTAACACTTATTTTTTCCCCACTAATCCTATTCTTTCTAAGGATAAACACTCCTTGAGAAATCTCAAACTAAATCACTTTCCTCAGTTCTACACTTATGATTATAGATGAGAGAATTTTGTGTTTTAATGTGATTTTGAAATGAATAATGGATGAGTATTTATTGGTAAAGTTTAGAGAAGAAACAAAAATAAAATATCACTGCTTACAGAATCAAACCAATCATTTTTTAATCAAATTCGGATTGTGAGACAAAGATTATCAGACGATTCAGAGCAAATCAAAAGCAAATCAGAAGCAAACACAACACTGTTACTGTAATGCCCGGTTATTCGTACAAATGATAATGTTTATGTCTAGGTGTATGATGATACAGAATATGTTTGTATNTGTTCCTCCTCATTCAGTTGTTATTCATTCTTATCTGAAATTTGTAAGGGGTGAGTGTTTTGGGAAACACTCAGCAAGTGGGGGTCGATCGATTTCAAAAGNGAGGGACATCATGCCAAAATTTTTATAAACCGTCAAAGTGATGCCCCTTGTTTGATTTGCTTCATACTACAGTTATATCAGTCAAACCCTATTTTGATTATGGTAATTATGCTAAGTATAGAGTAAGGGTGTGACAGTTACGCATCTCATTTCTATGGTTAAATTATCCCCAATATGTTAGATATCTAAGGGGTGAGGCCAGAACACAGTTTTATACCCACTGATGAGGGCCAGAAAGAACTGAAATGTCTGCTACTCGTTTACTTAAAACGTGCTAGAATTTTTTTTCCTCTCCTTAATCTCCATGATTCAAAATATACATATATATAATTTAAAATACCTTAACACCATTTTTAAAAATAAACCATCCACTAACATTTTAAAATCAATGTAAATAGTTTAAAGCATAAAATATTTAAACGTCTTACCAAATCTAAAAACATTATTTGAAAAGTATAGTACATAATATAACATCTCGAAAATCTCTCATAACGTAAATAAAATCATAGAATATCTTTAATATCACTTAAAATCATAAATCATAACTAGTGCGGAAAACTAGCGTCGGTCTTCGGGTCATGTGCACCTTCAGTCCTACAAAGTCAACCATCAAGACCTTCATTAACATATTCATAATTAATAGCACCTGCATCAATCACACCTAATGAGCCTAGTTAAAGACCCAACACACCACAATCTTAATAACAAGTACTACATATACATATCACATGCACCGTAAAAATACTTGTACTTAAAATATCGTTTTCTTGAAGATGCGTGTAAACTTTAAACATGAACATTTTCGTAAACATTTTCATAATGCATAAACTTTAAATACAAACATGTTCGTAAACATTTTCATAAACATTTGCATAAACGTTTTCATATCATCATAAACATATTCATATTCATATCATCATCAACATATACATATTCATATCATCATCAACATATACGTATTCCTTCTTCCTTTCGTTGAATTCAGATCATTAATTTTGACTTTCGTATTCATCTACGTCTACGTGTTGGGCGATGGATCCATCTACATGTAACCACAGTACTGGGCGGCGGGGACACTAGCAACACTCTCACCGGTCAACTGAGCCTTGGCCTTACGTATTAACATATCATCTTATACATAAACATATCCGTATCCAAGGAAACACGATCGTCGGGCTCCCACTAGACCATAACACTCACGATATCTCCAACATATTATCGTATTAGTCACAATTACTTCACTTCTTTCAACGTTTCATATTCTCATCACTTTATAAAATTTAAACATGCATATAACGTTTTTCTTTTAAACCAAGCATACACATGTCTTTTAAATGTCTACGTTAAATCATAAAATTCATAAACATTTTGAAAATAACATTTTTTAACATATACATACCCATGAAAATTTAAAATAATCATATTAACATATAAAACAGAAATCAGAGCACTGTCATGACGTTTACTAATTTTTGGATGTAAAATGACCGTTTTACCTCTATACTTAAAATTTCACGTTTTTGACTTTTTCTTAATTTCTTTGACTATAACATGCCCCAAATAATTATTTAAGCCTAAATTAAAATTCTCATAATTTTATTTAGCTTAAATACTAGGTTTTTTAATTAATTCGTAATTAGTCATTTAGAAGGCGTTTCAATCCCGAAAAATCCCAAAATTTAATATAAAATTCCTAAATTAAAAACTTAGACTTTTAATAATTATTTGAGCTTAAATATAATTTTTCATAATTTTATGAAGCATAAAACTAGGCGTTTCAATTAACTCGTTAATTAGCATTTCGTGCGGCGATTAAATCATGAATAAATCCAAAACTCATTATTTTGATCCCAAATTTTAAACATAACATTTTTATTATTTATTCTACCATTGTGAGCCATGAACCACACCCGTTGACCCATGGTTTCAATTTTAGCCTTTTAATTTTTGTTTTTGACACAACGACGAACACACCGAGCCATCTCCCAATTTACTCGAGCCACGCTCGAGCCACCTCGAGCCAAATCCTAGTCAACCTAGCTAGGGACCCTCTTGACCAAGCCCAGCCCAAAGAACCAGCCATGCCCAGCTCAAAAACCTCCTGGAACTCGACCCCAATTCTGCATGTGTTGTGCGTGTGTATCCTATGGACCTTAGGACTCATATCTAGACTAGGACCCCTTCCAGTCCTGAACCACTTGGCCCCTCGTGACCCGTACCATCCCTGGACCACGCCCAGACTCGACCCAGAACGACCCAAGCCCTATAACCCATGCAGCGAGCCACCACAACAGCACAGCAGCCTCGCGTATGATGCCTCTAGCGTTCTCACTTTTCCTTTCGAGCCAGTAGCCACCTAAGCCACACCAGCCCCTGTCTAGACCATTGTGCACCATCTTAGGACTCTAAGGACCTAGCCTAGCCCAGCCCCAAATCCCCTGGCCGAGCCCTCTCTTCCCTGCACAAGCTACAACCTGCGCTCCCTCTTGTTGGCTCTCGGGTGGATTCCTAGCTTTCTAGGACTCCTCCCCAGCCTCTTATCTCGAGTCCATGCATGTCTAGGACTCTTCCCCTGACCCATACCTGACTCTAGCCCAGCCACGGTCCACCTCCAGCCAAGCCAAGCGACAATGCCCCATCAACCGAGCCCCTATGATCAAGACGTTTCGATTTCGGTCCCGACTTGTTTTCCATTATCGTTTGCGGCATGTTGTGTAGTTCTAGGACTCCTTAAACTAGTGTAAAACATTCCTATTACATATCCTAATCATGGCAGCCCCTTCTAGCACATATAAACCATGTTTTTGGAACACAATCAAGCTTTAAAAAATCCATGAAGATGCATGAACGAAAATATTCAAAGGTGCAACTTGTTTTTCATTCAAAACTCAATTAAATAAATACTATGGTGTGATAGATGTAATAAAAAAAGAATATGGCGTGCCTCTGCATATTTTAGGCAGGAATAAACGTTGACGATTGCGAAGAACGGCGACGAGAAAACGACGGCTTGAAAACCTTGCAAACTTGATGCCTTTTTCCTTCAAAATTTTGTGTGTGTGTCGTGTATTTGTTGTTGAGAGGAGAGTTTGAATGTCCAATGGGTGTGGGGCGTGGGGTTATGGGGTGGGTTATTAGTTTAAATAATGCTTAGAATCCTAATTAAACTCTAATTGCTAGTTTAGGCCTATTAACCATATTAATTAGGTCCAATTAGCCCATTAGGGTTTAATTAATATATAAAAATTAATTTGTTTAATAAAGTTTGTGAATTTATTAGCCGTGTTGCCAAAATGTTCGTATTTTTGTTGAAAATCCAACACCGATAAAATTACGTCCCAGCATATAAAATCACCTCAAAACTCCTTATTTTCAAAAATAATAAAAAGCATCAATCATATTTTAAATAATTAAAAACAATTAACCAAAAAAAATTTTCTAGCACGTTTTAAGTAAACGAGTAGCAGACGTTTCCAGAACACAGTTTTATACCCACTGATGGGGGGCCAGAACACAGTTTTATACCCACTGATGGGGGCCAGACAGAATTAAAGTTATCGTTCCATTTCAAATCGATTTGTAACAGTGTATTACAGAATTCAGATTTATCAAACAGAACTTATCAGAAGTTTGAAAGGAATCCAGCGGAGTCAAAGAATATCAAATTCAAAAAGAACATAACATTCATCGATCGAAATTTTAAATTATGTAAACACTGATTTTAGAAATTAATGACACACATACAAGCATGTCATGTTATTTTTACGCAAAGCTTAAAATTACAATAAAATACGTAACAAAAACCCACTTACCGAATTCGAAGGTATGCTTCGAGAGTTGCTGAAACTCGGAGGTGCAAAGCTTGCTGAAATTCGGACATGTGATGGCCAAACTCGGACAGGACTTCACGACAATAATATTGACGATTCCAGCACGAGAATGCCGGCACAAGCTTCCCTTCTTCTCCCATTCCTAGCGGCGGCCGAGCACTTTTTGAAGGGGGTGAGGACCGAAATTTTGAGGGCTTTTTGGGAGGGGTTTTTTGTAACATTTCCTTCAGCATTGCATGCCATATTTATAGGTGAATGGTGGCTTTTCTCCTACCTCATGGCCGCTCACCTTGGTGCCCAATAAAGCCATCAATGTGGTCAACAATCTATCCAAACATTAAAGGTCACCTTGGTTATTAAAGGGTCGATTCTTGCACAATAAATTGATCCAAGCCTCTTAGCTCTTTCCTTAGCTCCTTTTCTTGGTTAACTCAATGTTCATCTCTTGCATAATAAGTTTGTCCAAACCTTTAGCTCCTTTAGCTCCTTCCTTGGTTAACTCAATGGTCATCTCTTGCACAATAAGTTTGTCCAAACCTTTAGCTCTTCTCCTAGCTCCATTTTTGGTTCTTTTAAGACAAGAAAAGTTGAGCTTCTTTGAGCTAAAAGATTGAGTTCATGAGCTGGGGTTTTATTCCTCGGATGATGACTCTTCCATTGTTGCGGTTTCTTATAGCATAGATTCTCGTTGAGCTAATCTTCGAGCTTTTGAGCTGAAAATTTACGTATATTGTTGAGTTTATTTAATTAGAAGTTTTGGATTTAAAATTTTGGATTTCATTTCTTACGTGATTTGCTTCGAAAAATCCGGATCCTCACATCACACCCTCCTTATTGGAAGTTTCGTCCTTGAAACTCGAGTTTGCTTAATCTTTGAAAAGGTAGGGATACAGGGTGCGCATCTTCTCCTCTAGCTCCCATGTTGATTCTCGCTCAGTGTGGTTTGACCATTGTACTTGTACATACTGAATTTTCCGGTGTCGTAACACTTGTTCTTTGGTGTTCACTATACGGATAGGGACCTCTTCGTATTTCAGTTCTTCATTCATGTTGCAGTCGAGTACAGGGGTGCGACCTCGAGAATATGATTCGAGTCGGGAATGTATCTTCTTAGCTGTGAAACGTGGAAGACGTTGTGGATTCTTGACATGTCCGGTGGCAAGGCTAGTCGATAAGCTAGGATTTCAACCCTTTCAAGAATCTCGAAAGGTCTGATGTTTCTTGGGTTTAATTTTCAAGATTTGCTGAAGCGGACTACTCTCTTCAAAGATGAAACCTTGACATAAACCTTTTCACTGACTTCGAATTCTAACGATATTCTTTTCAAGTTCGTCGATCTTGTGCTGCCTTGAGTTTATCCCAGATGATCACTATTTTATCAACAATCACTTGAACAGTTCAGGTACTATGATATCTTTCTCTCCGATTTCAATACTTCCATGATATTTATTGTTATCGGCAAATTCAATCAAGGGGGGGGGGGTGTTTACTTCAATTTCCTCTGAAGTCTATGGAACATGCCCTAAGAATATCTTCAAGAGCATGTATTTTTATTCTCAATTTGTCCATGAGTTTGGGATTGAAAATCCATCCTGAGAGTGTTCTTGGTTCATTTTGGCTTAGCGTATCAGCTATCTTGTTAGCCTTAGGTCATAATCTTTCAATAGTTCGATCCACCGTCTTGGCCTCATGTTTAATTCTTTTGGTGTGAACGGTATTTGAGGCTTTGCTAATCGGTAAATATCTCACATTTGGTACCAAAGAATTTGATTTTCCGGATCTTTGGCACAAATACAATTGTGGCTAATTCAATATCATGTGTTGGATAATTTTGCTCACATGGTTTTAATTTCGTTGATGCATAGGAAATTACTTGTACCTCTTGAATGAGAACACATCACAATCCTCTTTTGATGCATCATTGTAAATTGTGAAATTCCTGCCTTATTCGAGAAGTACTAATAATGGCGTAGAAGCGAGTTTCTTTTTCAGGATCTAAAACTCTTCTCACATTCTTCACTCTAATTGAATTTAGAGTTCTTTTGAGTGAGCTTGGTGAACGGAAGAAAATCCTTCAACACATTTTCTTAATAGCCAACTAATCCCAGAAAGCTTTGAACTTCTATTCTAGTTTTTGGTCAAGGACAGTCCATGATTGCCTCTACCTTTTTGGTGATCCACTGATATGCCCATTTCAGAGATTATATGACCCAGGAATGTGATACCTTTTTGGCCAAAATTCATATTTAGTATATAGTTATTTTTCTCTGAGCATCTGCAGAGTAAGGCGAAGTTCTTCCTTGCGGTCTTCCTTACTTGTTGAATATGCAAGAATGTCATCAATAAATACTACCACAAACTTGTCGAGGAATTTATTGAACACTTTGTTCATGAGTTCTATGAATGTTGTTGGAGCATTGGTCAGGCCAAAAGGTATTATCGTAAACTCGTAGTGTTCATACCTTGTTTTGAAGGCTATTTTAGGAATATCCTCTGCTTTTACTTATAGTTGTAGTAGCTTGACCTTAGATCAAGCTTCGAAAAGATCTTAGCTCCTTTTAACTGATTGAAAAGGTCATCTATACTTGAAAGATGCCATTTGTTCTTTAGAGTTCTTTGTAGATCGACACACTATCTTGTACTTTCACCATTCTTCTGATCCAATAAGACTGAAGCTCCCCAAGGAGAGGCACTTGGTCTGATTCGTTTTTGTCTAACAAATCTTGGAATTGATCTTTAGCTCCTTGAGTTCAACTGAAGCCATTCGCAATGGTTACTTAGATATTGGTGCAGTACAAGCTATAAAGTTACTTTTGAATTCTACTTCACGGTCTGAGATAATTCAAAGTAACGCTTCCGGAGCTCTCGTACCACAGGAATATTTTATTTCTTGAGCTCAATTCCTTATTTTGCTTCTCTCATTATCGCTAGCTAGATTTCTTAGCCATATTCCATGGCTTTCTAAGTTTCAGAAGCAGAAAAGAAGGATTTATGTTCCTTATCCTTGACATGAAATACGATTTATTCTTGGATTGGAGTTTGTCATTATTACCCCGAAAATCTACCATTGCATGATTCTTGTCTGACCAAGCAATTCCCATAGTAAACTGAATATGCGCATCCATACTTATTTTATTCTATCTTAAAATTATCATGATTTCTATCTCAAACTTAAAACCAATATAGAATCTTAGAACATAACTCCTTATCAGCTTATCGACTTGAGTCCTCAAAAATAAATTTCTTTTACTAAATCTTTCTTTAATTAAGACTATGAGCCTAGCATTCTTTAACACAAACAAGTTTCGTTGGATGTATTTCTCCTCAAATCTTCCCTTATTTTTTTTTCTTTTTTTTTGTACTATAATAAGAGTCAGAACTTATTATGTATGCTACACTTTCTCGACTCCCGTCAATATCTTACTTTATTTCCATAAGGAAGTGACTTAAAAATAATATAAATTCCTTCATAGATATTATTTCTTACCTCCATAAGATTTTACAAAATCCTGCATATTTAAATTTAGCACTTAGCATCCCAAATTTAATGTACATACTGTTACTTATTGACACAAAAATCAACTTCTACATCTGAATATTAAAGCTTATATAATTCTTATCTCATATTTTCATAAATAATTTATTATCCCCGAGTCAAACATTTCATCTTAAGTCGGAAGCTTATATTCGATAGATAAATTCCCAAAATTGAAGCCAAATTATATAAGATAGGTGTATTCCCATAAATATAAGTCAACTTATATCTGATAGGTATATTCTCAAAAATATAATTCAACTTATCTTTTTATATTTCCAAAGAAATGTTACACTTCTTTCTTCTCGTATCATATAACCATAATACCAGTCTAGCCTACCTTATCATCTCTCCATCATTACTGTTATTTTTCCACTACATCCATAGGTGCTTCTTCTTCTTCTTCCACGTTTTCAACGACAAGGTGCATATAGTTTATCTTTTTCTTGCAGTCTATCCATAGCGCCATGAAGCATGGCGATGTAACGTTCTTGCTTGCTAGCAAGGTCTTCATGTTGATGAAGATAGTGGTTAGCAAGATCCTTCTCAGTTTCAATCCTTACTATCAACTTTCGATTAGGGAAAACTAGTTGTACAACGTGAGATGGGTTACTTAGTGTTAGGGCGAGCTGGCTCTTTGCTCGATCAAGGTAATTGGTGAGACGCTATATATCAGTTTGAAGCAGGTTCTTAATCTCCATGAGTTCTTGTTTCTCTTTTTTTGCTCTAACAAAATTGAGCCTTTAGGGTTGCAATCTCTCGTGTTTGGTTTTCAATGGTAAGTTGACGCATGTGAAGGGCGGCTTGAGCACGAGTATAAGAGGTGGCCATTTCCAACACATATCGAATGAAAAAAGGATCAAAGTTACATTATCAGATAAGCATGGTATTTGGATCAAACAAAATTTTCGTGGGATTTTCCAAAAGTGGAAAGAAGGGTAATTTTGCATAGATTGTAAGCAGTTAAAGACATTGAGTTTTGAGATTTCATGGGAGAGCATAAGCCATCCAATTTCGGCGATAGCTTGAACTTGAAGATTTAAACAAACGGAGAAGAGTGTGATGTACCAGAATGATTTGGATATGAAAGCATGGGCTTTTGCCAAAATTTGACTTCACCAAATTTTGTTTTATCAAAATCCCAACGGGATTATGAACCTGACAGCTCTGATATCACTTAAATGTCACCCTTCAGGCCACTTAGAAGATGGCAAGACAGAAACACACCGAGCGGAACAACGAATAATAAAGGGAGAACAGAAGAGAACAAATGCGTTATGCGAACCCCAAGAGGACCCTGGAGTTGACTTTTGAAGAAAAATAGGCTAACCAGCCATTTTTTGTATGTTTTAGCTTCATTTTGTAAGAGTTTATTTGAAGTAGGTCGTAGGACCACTAATGTAAATATTTGTTGATTATGATTCCAAAAGCAAAAACGATCAATTCAAGTTGACCAGGAGGCCACTTTTATCATATTGAATCCAATTTGTTTCGATAAGGAATCAGGGGAGGAAATAATCACAAGCGGCGAGTTTTAAAGCCAACCAATGATTTTGCTTTAAGATATTGAAGTGAGGTGGGTTAAACATCCAATACACAACACCCCGTACAAATCCACCTTCGTTTCACATCCATCACCCAACAGCCACAACACCAAACCAACAGTCAACAAATATAACGTGTATGCGGGAAAGGGATCCGACTGAAGTGAATTGCATAATGTTAGGAACGAGGGAATCGTCTTGAGTGGATGCAGCACATAAGAGCACATAAAAGCTCGTAAGGGTTGAGAATTACCTGTGTTTCAAGAAGGCCCAAATGACACCAAGTCTTAAGTGTCGAATGCACCGGAGAACTGAAGCCAACCCATGGCCAATTCTCAATCCAGTATTACCTATGAATAGCAAACATGCGAACCGTTGCGCCAAAGGCTCCCCGAAGACCGTTGCGACCACTGGTGGGATCAACGTGGAAGAAGATCGCGTGGAAAGAACAGAGGCAGCTGTAGAAGTGTCTAAAATAGCCATGGCAGTGGGTGGTGACCCGAGTCGAGAAAGACGGTCGTCCTTGCGGAGTAGGGCTGGCCAAAAATCTAAGGTGCGCCCGTAGATGATCTAGAAGCAATAGCGAAAAGAGACGGCGAGCAAATTCCGATAGAGAAAGTGGTGAACCGAGGAGCCATGGCGGTTGGGGCGTCAGTCTAGCCGAGAATGACAATAACAAATTTTAATGCATTCTTGTTTGTACAAATTCACAAACATCATCAAGGCACAATGATGAGCAAAGTGACTTCTTGGTTGGAACAACTAACGTAAGATTCAGCGATTACCTGGTAGAGATTGATGGTACTGGTCATGGTCGACGAGGAGTTAAGCTTGGTGTAATAGATGGAGTAACGATTGAGGAGTTGAAGAATTGTTGAATTTTGCTTGTGACGAGGAGTTAAGCTTGTTTGGACAAATTCACAAACCTCATGATCTGCTCACTCTCCTGAGTGCAGAAAACTGAGAGGATCTAATGGTATGGATGGAAGCTTTGCAGGCTATGAAGGAAATGTTTCCAAGAATGTCCAACAGTGAGTTAATGGCTCCTATGGAAGATATCCTCATCATGAAAGATAAGTTGAGGCAAAGATTGTTGGATGAAGGCTTGAGTGAAAATGTCATTCAAGAGAGTGAGTAGATCATGAAGAAAGAGTATGCAGCTTTGCAGAGTTAATTGATAATGCTGAAGCAGAAGCATTGGTTCCTCATGGACACTGCGACATTTAGAGAGAGAAAAGGTAGTGTGTTTCGGCATAGTGATATCAAGATTTGGCTTGGAATTCTGGAAGAAAAATGAGAAAGAAGAAAAGGAAAGCGGGATACTAAATTTTTGAATATGAATGTTTCTGCTGAAGTTCTGACACAAGACTTTTGAAAGCGGGATGGGGCTTCATGGGCTTTAGTTTAATGGGGCTTAACCAAAAAAAAATGGATTAAGGATTTATTAACAAGCATTTTGGCCCAATGGGCCAATGCTTGTGGGGGACAATTGTTTGAGCTAAAATAATTAAATTATAAAGCCCAATTAAATAACACAAGCCCATAGTTGATCAATTCTTATCAATTCAAACCGATCGCAAGGCGGTGAAAAAGGAAGAGATCGTGGGAGGAAAGAGATAGAGATCGTGGCGTGAAAAGTGAGGGAACATGGATCATGGGGGAGTGGAGAGAAACGGCACAGCGCTGGGAAGAAAAAGACATCGGCAAGCACAGAAAAAACAGACAACTCTCTACACAGACAAATCTGCAAAAAGGTCTCTGCTAAATTTCCAATCTTTGAGCAATAGTTTTCAAGCTTTCCAGTATATTTCTAACATTTTACATCTTCTCGTTTTAGATTTCATCAACAAGTTATTATATTTTTCAAGTTTTGATGAATTCCTACAGTTTTGTAAATTCAAAAATCATGTCAGGGGTTTATTTGCATCAATTTCCAATAGTTTTCCTTATTTTGGCATTGTATTTATTTTAGGAGACTATAACTGACGGTCGCATTTAGAATTCACGTCGCTTGAATATTTAGAAGTTATATTTTATCATTTTCACACAAATCGGTGCATCTTCGCACCTGGAACGCCCGCAAATCAAATATTGTGCAAACATGAAGCATATGAGATTTCAGCGAATCTAATCAGTGCGAAACAAATTAATGTGAAGGTTATGTGCCTTACGTTATCAGAATCATTGCTATGGTTCAAATTTGTAGCTTTCGACTTTGCCGTGGTTCAAATTTTTTGTTCTTGACTTTGTTGTGGTTCGAGCGAGGGTTTTTCAATTTGGATGAAATGAGAAACATGTCGTATGGAAAGATTTTACCTGATATTAGGTCATGTGCCTTAAACAGAATGTGTACGGTAAGATTTTAGGTGAGATTGGGTCATGTGCAACTCCTCCATTAATTTTTAACAAGGAGATGACGAGACGAGAGAGACTGAAATGAGTAACTTTACAAAAAATTAGTGATTAATTTGGCAGCCTGAAAAAAATAGAGAAGATTTGGAAAATGCAACAAACAAGAAGGACCAAAATGAGTATTAACCCTAATAAAGGTGACCATGAAATCATATAAAATCCTAAAGAATTCTTTTTTCTACAAAAGTGCAACGTTGGTGGGGAAAAGGGTTGCGATATAGGCAACACAGACCTACAACTTTTGACACGTATTTGAGTGGATAATTGGAAGGTCATAATTCAAAGATGAGCTACGATAAATTTGCCAAAAATCAATAGAAAACTTGGATTTCGCACAAGATATGGCCATCATTTTCACAAGACATAAAGGGCCTAGCGCATGTTTGGTGTCTAATACCTGTACTTTTAAATAATTGAAGGTATATTTATATTTTCATTTCTTTAAAATTGATATACCGAATTAAAATACTTAATCATCATTAAAGATAATATGTCATGTATTATATCGAGAATATAATGCTTTGTATCACAATTAACATAAAATTTATAATTCACAAATAGACGTCATCTTCATTAATTAAACATTTAATTCTCAGCTTCTCTAAGCAAATGTTTCCGGTGCTTTTCTGGTGGCATGCCAGGTTGAAGTAAACATCATAATGGATGTGAAGGATTAGATTGGTACATTGAATGCGTGGAAAGTGAAATCTCTTACATGTAAATAAACCAAGACTACAAATCGAAAATATCCTACAGTATCTAGCATAAGCCATCGGTTAGCCATTACATTTTTCAAAATGTGCTTGCTTTTTTCATGTAAAGTTCACAGTGTATGCCCCCATTCTACCCACTCTAGCTGTGTGTCACATATTTTATTCTTTCTCAATATTCTCTATATATACTACCACCCAGAAACTTTCAAATTGTGACATCAATTTTTCATCTCCTAAATCCAAAATAATGGAAGAAAAATCGAATAATATTAGTTGTGGCTACTTGTCGAGAGGAGATACACAAAATGCTGAGCACGATCAACATAATTTTGCTTCTAAATCATCAGTTATGAAGTTATTTGGTTTTTATGTCGACTTTTGTGATAGAGTCCCTATGTTACAACAGCAGCAACATGACAGCGAGAATAAAAGGTTTGAGTGTCAACATTGCTATCGAAAATTTACCAACTCTCAAGCTTTAGGTGGCCATCAAAATGCACACAAGAAAGAAAGGCAGAGGGCGAAGCGGGCCCACTATGTGGTCAGTCATGGACGGTTAGGATCAGCAGTCCACGTGATCAATCCGCATGGGGCTAGATCAGGACCATTCATTAGTCCAAGCGCACCAAGTACTGTATATGGTGCAAGTTTTCATCCACCTGAGAGGAGTACTATACTTGTACCTCAGGTTTTATCTGGAGTACCTCTGACGCAACATCCCGGTGGTTTCCCCATCAGGCCATCGCGACAGGCAGCACCCACTGGTGGCCGAGGTGAGGTGGGATCCATGATACCCGGTGGTGTGACAGATGACACGGATGGAGTAGACGTTGATCTTCATCTTTGACATATATGAGTAGTAATTGTTATGTATAGTATAAACATCATTTGATATCCTTAGAAAGAGTGATGGTTCTTCCAGATCATAAAATCCCAATTATTTTTTTTGTCGCCGTCCATGAAATTTATATTAATCGGCACTTTCCCCAAACTTATAAGTGTGTTATAATTTCGTTAAATTAAACTTTGTCTTGGATACAAAGCTTATGTTGTTTGTTGGGTGGGATCCATGATTCTACATTGGTATATTAATCTTGAGTGATTTTACTTGAATTTTTCAAACCATTCAGCCACGTCCACATTATAACATCAACAATATATTTGATTAACTGCGAATAAGCCACATGACGTTATCGAAAAAACTAATCATGATTTGGTTACCATTAAAAAAAAAAACCATTTAAACTGAATAAGCATCCGGCACCCCACACTCTCAGGTGCGGGTATGTATGTGGTATAAAAATTAAAGGGCGTGAACCAAAGTTTTCTCGACTTTTGGTGTACTCAGTTCAAAACCAAATGGAAACACAATCGGGCCCTTGTTAAATCGGTGGATTCGACACGGCTAGCTTAGTCTGAAACCAAATGTCTGTTTCGCAAGCATAATCTTGGAGTACCATGCCAAAGGCAATTTCATCCAGAAAATTATATAATGACGTAGCACTATATAGCCATGAATTGTGTTTTTCGATATTAAATTACCGACCTTGAATTGTGTACTTTTTCGATATTAAATTACCGACCTTATAAATTTTTTCTAATCAATTTATACAACATTGTCTTCTATATTTATGCTAGATGTTAGTCAGTATTAGCACCATTACATTTAATTTGGCCCCGGCCTCGAAAACTTAGCAAACCTCGATGATAGCTAGTGTTGATGAGCCACCCAATAAAACTGGTATAAGAACTCAGGTTCAAATTCTTGATCAAGACTGGCAGCCCCGGTTGATCCAAATCTCTCATTATCAGTACATCACAACTCATGAATTGTCCTAACATCTTTTGATGTATCGAGTGGCCTATCATCGTGATTGTAGCATCATAATTGGGCACAAGCACCGCAAAAGTCCAATTACTAAATATAAAGTTTGATCCAAGTAATATGATGCCTTGTCAAGCCAACTCTCAATGAGTTGGGGACCAGATCAGATCACGATCTTAAGGTTGTTTTGATCCTCGAACCCAGACGTCTTTGGATTGTCAACAATGATTTGGCTCAGATTATAGCGAAAATAGGCTATTATTTTAAGGGTTATCAGCATTTCCCCCTCCCATAAGTCGAGTCAACAAGACAAATGAGAAGACTACACAAATGAAAAAATTCAAAGATAAAAAGCTAGTATTATATAGTTATTGAGGTAATAATTGCAGAAAACAAGAAATTTAAATCAAACCATGGGGAAAATATCCTTATTACAACATCAAACTCGGCAGGTAAGAGCTTGCACAGAAAGAACAAAATATGGCATTTACAATCTACTCTTCTTGACAGGCCCCATCTCCTTAGCCTTGGATCTTAGAATGTGTTTCTGTATTTTTCCGGTTGCCGTTTTTGGCAATATTCCAAATATCACTGATTTTGGAACCCAATATGCAGGCATCTTTGAACGACTGAACTTCATTATATCATCAGCTAACCGCTGCTTATCAGAAGCATCAGCGTCTGCCTTTAGCGTCACAAATGCACAAGGTGATTCACCCCACTGCTCATCTGGCCTGGCCACTACCGACACTTCAAATATCGCAGGGTGCTGGTACAGAATATTTTCTACCTCTACGCTACTAATATTTTCTCCACCTGATATAATTATGTCCTTCGATCTGTCTTTTATTTCTATGTAGCCATCTGGATGCTTTACACCAATATCACCGGAATGAAACCAACCACTACTAAAAGCTTCTTGGTTTGCTTCAGGGTTCTTCAGATAGCCCTTCATCACAACATTCCCCCTGAACACAATTTCTCCGACAGCTGTGCCATCCGCAAGTACTGGAGTCATGCTTTTCATGTCAATAACATCCAAGCCTTCTAGGCCTACATATCGGACTCCTTGCCTTGAATTCAATCGTGTTTGTTCTTCCGGTGATAGCGAATCCCACTCGGGCTTCCATGCGCATATGGCCGAGGGGCCATATGTTTCAGAAAGACCATAAGTGTGAGTGACTCGAAAGCCTCTCCGTGACATTGCCGAAAGAATAGAAGGAGCTGGCGTCGCACCAGCTGTCATTACATGGACAACACGTGGAAGGGGAAGAATGGACTCATTTTTTGGGGCATTTGCAATAGTATTGAGAACCACTGGCGCAGCACAGAAATAGTTCACTCCAAGATTAGCTATGGCAGAATAGACGCCTTTAGCTGTGACCTAGACAGACAGAAGACAGATTGGCAGAGGAGATCAATTATCTCAGTTGGCAACCGTGCAAATAATTAGTTGGCAACTGTGCAAAAACATTTCCTTAGTGAAGAATAAAAACTGTCATATGACCATTTATACGAGTCCATATGAAACTCAAAACCAAAAAATGTTTTAGCATTAATTGCACGGAGTGCATTGAGAACACAAACTATTTTGCTTGGAATCTATACAGTAGATGACCTAATAAGCAACTCGAGTTATATTTTGCCCATCAGAGGAAGAAATTAACTTTCACCATGCATTCATTAATAGTCAGGCCTCCGAGCATGTATAGAAAATAATGATTGATTATTCATACGTGAGTGTCCATGTAATGAGCAAGAATTAAGGACCAACTGCTGAGATCGAGGAAGAAGTGGTGGATGATTCAGAAATAAAGAATTAATTACCAGGATTTTATTTACTTTTCTTTTTAAATATTGCATGCATTCTGGCCATGGACGGGAATTACGGGAGATTTCTTGCTAGGGAAATTAATGGTCTTCCTTATATTTAAATGGGTATTGTTGCAAGGAATAAGAATATCCAGAATTCTAAAACCAAAAAGTGAATGTGAGATCGTGGGTTCTCTCAAAACGAGCCTCGAAATGCTATCCAAAATCCATTGATCATCTCATAACATGATCCAAACCTAGGATAACAAGAAGTTAGTATCAGAGCCAGTCATCATGGGGGAATTCCAAGCACTACATCAACGGAGCCCCACCGACCAGCATTCTGAAGGACAGCGAGGATGACTTATCAAAAGTACCACAAGATTTGAAGCTAGATTTTCCGCCGGTACAATAGCCAATCAGACTTGATGAGACATCTTAGTCAATGTGCAAAGTTTTTTCGACACCAACACGGATCGGAGAAAGACAAGGAAGGATTTTGCGATGGCAAACCCTGGTTACTCAAATGGGAACGAGATCATAAAAAGTTAAAAGTGAGGAGAATTTTAGAATTACTGTCATTGGCGCTTAACCCTTGAGATACTCCTACAACAATTATTCTTGTAGTTGTGGAGAATTTTTCAGAATCGCAAGAGAGCTAGCATGGTGGAGAATTTTTCAGAATAGCAAAAGAGAAGCGACAATTTGGAAGATCTTGGAATATCTCTTGTTCTTGCTTGAGGACAAGCACGATTTTCAAAGGGAGTCAGATGTAACGGGCATGAATTAAGGACAAACTGCTGAAATCAAGGAAGAAGTGGTGGAAGATTCCGAATTAAAGAATTAATTAGAAGAATTTTATTTAGTTTTCTTTTTTAATATTGCATGCATTCTAGCCATGGACAACAGATTTCTTGCTAGGGATATTAATTGTCTTCCTTGTATTTAAATGGCTCTTGTTGCAAGGAATAAGAATATCCAGAATTCTAAAATCAAATAATGAAAGTGATATCGTGCTGTTTTCTTGAAACGAGCCTCGAAACCCTAGACAAAATACATTCATCATCCATAACATGATCCAAACCTAGGATAAGAGCCCAGCTTTAATATTATATAGAATCAATTAAATCTCACGCATCCCATTGTTCTTGAGTGCCAGAGTTTTATAAAATGTTATTTGATTACCTGTCTAAGGCATATGCTTGTGCCGCAAAGCACCGCAAGAGTCCATGGAAAACACCAACCATTGCAGTGGAACATGGGCAAAGTCCACAAGTAAACAGCTCCTTCCCCCATTCCCCATACAATTGCATTACTCAAAGCCATAAGGTAGGCCCCTCTATGATGCAACACCACCCCTTTAGGACTAGCTGTCGTACCAGAAGTATACCCCAGAGCAATGCTCTGCCACTCGTCCTCAGGTGGTTTCCAAGAAAATTCAGGGTCACCAGATTCCAAGAACTTCTCGTATTCAATTGCCCCTTTTCTGAGTGCATGTTGGAGTGACTTTGGGTCGCACTTTTTATCAGCTACAACAATCATAACTGGAATCTTAAAATTGTCATTGCTTTTATCCTTCATGATCGACAATGCTTCCTCTGCCAAGGTATAGAATTCTTGATCCACAATTATAACACCGGATTGAGAATGTCCCAGGAGAAAAGCAATTGTTTGTGCATTCAGACGAATATTGACAGCATTTAGTACAGCTCCAGACATTGGAACTCCAAAATGAGCTTCATATATGGCTGGAATGTTTGGTGCAATTACAGCTACCTGCAAACATGCAAGTGCAGCATCGTGGATCAGGACAAAATGGGCCATTGGACAATGCATGGCGATTCATGATCACTTGCGCGGCGTCCCATGGCGCGAAAGTACTTAATCTAACGAGTGTGTAATTCAGCTATATACTAACTAATTATGTCTTTCTTATCAGATAATTTTTGATTGATTTATATATTCCCAACAATTTTGAAAATAACAAGCAAAAATCTCGTAAAAAAATTCAGCTTCCTCATAAAATCAGTCTGGAAATATTAATTTAAAATCATTATGCAAGAAAATGACTCACGGTGCAACCAACGGTGACGCCTCTCTTGGTGAGGGCTGATGCCATCCGGCAGCAGCGGTTGTAAGTCTGGAGCCACGTGTAAGACAAGGAGCCATCGATCACGGACTTCCGGGTCGGGTGAACAGTGGCAGCCCGTTCCAAGAATCCCAGCGGCGTCAAAGCGGTGTAATTAGCACTATTCTTGGGCAGGTCATCGATATCTTTCTCCACCGGCGCCATTTGACGGATCATGCAAGCCAGGTGCTGTGTGAGAATGAATGCGTGTCTATACAGATGGAATGGAAGGCTTCCGAATTAGCCTCTCTGCGGGACAGGTGGACGTACCAACTAAACCAATCTTTGAGACACCTATTCAAATAATAATAATTATTATTATTATTATTTATTTAAAAATATATTACATGTGAGGACGTGGAAAATTTAAAATAATAATTATTATTTATTTAAAAATATATTAAATGTGAAGACGTGGAAAATTTAATTCGAAAATGCCCAGGACACATTCATCTGAAATGATGAACTTCTATTAAAAGCGATAATAATGACATTTAAAGGAAAAAATGACAAGAAATTGAGAATTTCTCAGCTCACTTTGGACAACCAATAAATAAAAACAACGGGTTAACCAAAAATCACACCTAAAATCCTTATTCAAAAGATTCATAATTTTCGAGTCATTACAGTAGCATGAGAGGGCGAACTTTTGCTTTATTTTCTTCAAAGTTTCCATCGAAGTTCTATCTAAATGTTGTCTGAGTTCGAGTAAAGTTCTAGCCTTTTTCGAGCCAAGTCTTTTTCATATTTTAATTCAAAAAAGATAAAGTTAGTGAACTTTTACATGTATATATATTTTCATAAAGTTTTGAATACTTATGTTTTAATATAAATATGTTTGTTTTAAAACGATCGTTAACAATATATTTCCTCTTCGATCCGTTTCATCTTGCTATAGTATGTCATTTGTGTCATAAGCATATTTTGAAGTTTATGAGTACTGTTATGATTCAAAATAGAAATGGTAAAAGAGAAATTATCCGAACATGCTAAGTTTATGTTCCTGATGCGGTTAGTAATCATAATCGATATATATATGGTCTCACCTCAAATAAGAACGAAAAACAAATTGACGAAGATGAACAATAATATTTTTAGGGATGGTTAAGAAGTCAGTTCAATCAAGAACAATCTTGTTATTCTTTTTTTAGGGATGGTTAAGAAGTCAGTCCCGAGGGCAGTGGAGTATCCAGCCTGTGCCAAGTGCTCACGTCGTCATGCTGGGACTTGTATGTATGGTTCGGGAAAGTGTTACAAATGTGGGAGTACTGACCACATATTGAAGAATTGCCCTCAGAAGAATCTGCCTACCCAAGACAGAGTTTTTGCTCTCCATTCAGCGGAGACTAACCCGGAGACGATGCTCATGACAGGTATCCTAAATCTTTAAGTTGTATTGAAGTTTAATGTTTTGGGTTAAGATTTTGAACTTAAAATTTATGATAGGATTGCATGTTCTAATTATTGTTACTTACGGGAATTTAGGTTAGAAGAACTTTGACATTTGCATGACTATAAGCATAATTCTTGTAAAACTATTGGGTTTAGAATGATATTCTAATCTTTCAGGGAGAATCTTTATAGCCGATTCAGCTACGAAAGCCTTGATAGATTCAGGGGCTACTCATTCTTTCATTTCAGAAACATTTGTAAATTCTCTCAAGGTCAAGACAATTGGGCTAGACATAGCGTATTCAGTAGCATTGCCTTCTGGAGAGGAGCTGACAGCTACTAATGTGATCCGAGATAGAGACCTTGAACTCCATGGTAATCTTGTGTATGCGGATCTTATCGTTCTGCCGATGTCATAATTTGATATCATTCTGGGGATGGACTGGCTATTGAGGAATAGAGTTGTGATTGATTTCCAGCGTAGATCTGTTCTATTCCGACCGCCTGGAATGTAACAATTCTTATTCGAACCAGACAGGTATTTTAATTTAGCGCGTATAATACCTTATGTCCAGGCTAGGAAACTCATGCATCGAGGGTGCCGAGCATTTTTAGCTACTCTTGTATCTGTTCCCGAGACACCCAAACGGTCAGCATCCGATGTTCCAATAGTCCGGGATTTTCTAGACGTTTTTCCTGATGATGTTTCTGGTCTACCACCTGTGCGAGAAGTGGAATTTTCTATTGAGCTTATGCCAGGTACCACACCGATCTCCAAAGCACCGTACCGACTGGCACCGACAGAGATGGTAGAACTCAAGAAACAGATTCAGGAACTTCTTGACAAGGAGTTCATTCGCCCGAGCTTTTCATCATGGGGCGCACCGGTCTTGTTTGTGAAGAAGAAGGATGGTTCGATGGGGCTCTGCATTGATTATCGGGAGTTGAACAGAGTTACAGTGAAGAACAAATACCCACTTCCGAGGATTGAAGACTTGTTTGCTCAGTTGCAGGGAGCTTCAGTTTTCTCCAAGATAGATCTGCGTTCCGGGTATCATCAGTTGCGGGTGAAAGACGCCGATGTTCTCAAGACTGCTTTTAGGACTCGTTATGGTCACTTCGAGTTCCTTGTGATGCCGTTCGGTTTGACGAATGCGCCAGCGATCTTCATGGATCTCATGAATCGCGTATTCCAGCCGTATCTTGATCAGTTCGTGATAGTATTCATAGACGATATTCTCGTCTACTCAAAGAATGAAGTGGATCACAGCAGACATTTGACCACAGTATTACAGACTCTACAAAAGCACAAGTTATTCGCGAAGTTCAGCAAGTGCGAGTTCTGGTTAAAGAAATTGGCGTTCTTAGGCCACATCGTTTCTATCAGTGGTATTGAGGTAGACCCAGCAAAAGTTGCAGCAATCAAAGATTGGGTTGTGCCGCAAAATGCATCAGAGATCCGTAGTTTCCTTGGACTAGCAGGATACTATCGGAAGTTTATTCGGGGATTCTCTTCCATAGCAGTTCCACTCACATCATTGACGAAGAAGAATGTTAAGTATGTGTGGAGCGAAGAATGTCAGAAGAGCTTCGATACATTGAAGTAAGCTCTTATTTCAGCACCAGTGTTGGCCATGCCTTCAGGACCCGGAGATTTTGTTCTGTATACCGATGCTTCGAAACTCAGGTTAGGCGCAGTATTGATGCAGCATGGGAAGGTGATATCATATGCTTCTCGTCAGTTGAAGATTCATGAGAGGAATTATCCTACCCATGATCTAGAGTTGGCAGCCGTAGTATTTGCATTGAAGATTTGGAGGCATTATTTGTACGGAGAGAAGTGCCAGATCTTTACCGACCAAAAAAGTCTCAAATACTTCTTTACACAGAAAGAGTTGAATATGCGGCAGAGGCGTTGGTTGGAGCTAGTGAAGGATTATGACTGTGACATTAGCTATCATCCTGGTAAAGCTAATGTAGTTGCGGATGCGTTGAGCAGGAAGGTCGCAGTGATGGCTCATTTAGTGGTTTCGAGACCTCTTCAGTTTGAAATACAGAAGTTTGATCTAGAGACATATCCTTGAGGTAAAGTTCCTCGTCTATCTACTTTGACGATTCAGTCTTTTCTTCTAGACCGTATTCGCAGTGGACAGTTAGCAGACGAGCAGTTGGCTAAGTGGAAGCAGAGAGATGAAGCCAAGGGCAGTATCTTGTACACAGTTAGAGACGGTATTGTGAAATATCGAGACAGAAAATGGGTTCCTAGCAGCAATTCTATTTGAGCAGATATTTTAGCTGAGGCCCATATGTCGCCGTACTCTATTCATCCAGGGAATACGAAGATGTACAAAGACCTGCAGTTATTATATTGGTGGCCAGGAATGAAGAGGGATATCAGACGTTTTGTATCCGAGTGTCTGACGTGTCAGCTAGTGAAAGCGGAACATCAGAGACCAGCAGGGTTGCTCAAGCTTCTTCCTATTCCCGAGTGGAAGTGGGAGAACGTCACCATGGACTTCGTTGTCGGTTTGCCGAAGTCAGCAAGAGGGTCGAATGCTATATGGGTGATTGTAGATCGTCTTACGAAATCAGCTCATTTCTTGCCTATTAAGACGACTTTCTCCATGATCCAGTATGCAGAGTTATATATCCGGGAAATCGTCAGACTTCATGGTATTCCCGTTTCGATAGTGTCTGACCGAGATCCTAGATTCACTTCCTCATTTTGGAAGAGTCTACATTCAGCTATGGGTACAAAGATGTTGTTTAGCACAGCTTTTCACCCACAGACAGATGGTCAGTCCGAGAGAGATATCCAGATTTTGGAGGATCTTCTTCGTGCATGTGTCCTTGATTTCTCCGGGAGTTGGGAATCAAAGCTACCGTTGGTGGAGTTTACCTATAACAACAGTTTTCAGTTGTCTATAGGTATGGCTCCATATGAAGCACTGTACAGTCGTAAGTGTAGATCTCCTATTCATTGGGATGAAATAGGGGAGAGATCAGAGTTGGGTCCAGAGGTTGTGCAGCAGGCTGCTGATGTGGTAGTCAAGATCCGTGATAGGATGAGGGCTGCTCAGAGTAGACAGAAGAGTTATGCGGATCAGAGGAGGAGAGATCTGGAGTTTGCTGTTGGTGACCATGTTTTCATGAAGATTGCACCGATGAAAGGTGTCATGCGGTTCGGGAAGAAAGGAAAGCTCAGTCCGAGATTTATTGGACCATTTGAGATCCTTGACAGAGTTGGGACGTTAGCTTATCGTGTTTCTCTTCCGTCGAATCTAGCCGGAGTACACAACGTGTTTCACGTCTCCATGTTGAGAAAGTATATAGCGAATCCATTACATGTCTTGGACTTTGAACCGTTGCAGCTCACTCCGAATTTGTCTTATGAGGAAAGACCAGTGCAAATGCTAGACAGACAAGAGAAAAGGCTTCGGAACAATCTGGTCAAGCTAGTGAAAGTCAAGTGGCTAAATCATTCGGAGGAGGAAGCTACGTGGGAATCTGAGCCGGAGATGAGGAGTCATTATCCCGAGTTATTCGGTAAGTTTTAATTTCGGGGACGAAATTCCTTTAATGAGGGGTAGAGTTGTAGAACCCGAAAATCAGATTACGTATAAGCCATGCATAATTGCTACTATTTAAATTAAAAATGAATATTTTTTATATATATGAAGTGTTTGGTTTATTTTAATAATTTTAAGTCATGATTATTTATTTTAAAAGTAGATGTTTAGTTTTATCTTTTCAGGATAAATACGCGAGGTCGGACCGGAGTTTGGAGATTAGAGATAAGATTAATAATAAGAAAAGTATTCCTAAATTTAATTTAAGTCAAAGAATGATTTAAGTTAAAGAAAAAGAATGTCTTTGGGATTTAATAAATTAATTAGAGCTAAGTTGGTAAATAAGTTCTTTAGGTTAATATTTAATTAAAGCTTAAATTAAAATATGTAAACATATGGGGATGAATTAGTAGAATATATTCAAGAAATTAATCATAGCATTTGAATATTTAAGTTTGAGAGCATGAATGCCATGCAATAATCTATCCTAAATTTAATGTGTAAATTCACTAAAATATATAATGAGCGTGCTAAACTTTAAGCAATTAAAATACAAGATTTAAACAATAAAATACCATGCAAATTAGTAATCATAATTTTGGGTCCAACATTTAAAATAATTCAAAAGTTGATAACTCTCCATTCAAACCATTCCTAATTAGAATTCATGGGGTATTCATTTCTCATTTTTAATTCTCTAATGGGTAGTAAAATTTAAATGCAATAACATACCTCATTCTTACTCAACCTATTAAACAACAAAACCGTGTAAATGTAGTAGGAAATGAGGGAAAAGCAACGGCAGCAAGGGGGAGGAGAATCATTTCGAACCCATTCAATTCTTGCACTTGTAACTCTCCACTAAATGCACTTCAAGACACCTTTAACACCTCCTATATCATTCACCTTCATCCCTAACATCATCTACACTCATATGCTCGAAAAACATCAGAAAGAACAGCAGCTTAGGTTGTGGAAACAGCAGCAAACAAAGGAAGAGATCCAACTCGGTTCCGTCGCGTCGTATTGTCGTATTGATTTGTTTTTGTGTCAAAACAAATTCCAGGCATGTATATATTATTCCTTTGCTCTACAATCAAGTTATATTAGCTATTTTAAACCAGTATATGTTCATAAATCAAGTGACAACGAATTTTGACAGCAACACTCTTGAAAAATCTGTACAGTTTCTCGGCTCATGATATGTGCTTCACGTTTCAGTGTATTGTGTTGTTGACAGGGCGTTGCTCGATTCCAGGCATACAAGGCTGCATTTAGACATCATTTAGAATGTGTTAGGGTGTTTTTGATTCATTGGTTTCAATCCATACACACACAAACAAAGAAATGACAGCAGCTTCTTCCTTAGCAGCAAAATGAGTCACGGTTTTTGGTTCTTTGAATGGTTAAGGTGTGTGTTCGAATCTTGGCTGTCCTAGGTACTATAGCCACAGTTGTAACCCTTCCTTATCATGTCTAGGACGTGACCAAGGGGTCCTTTCCAAGCTTGGTTCACGGATCCTTAAGATTTCTACATAAACAAGACATGAACTCTTCGATTTTAAGATTTTGAAATTCTGTAGGAGTATGGTTTCGGTTTTTTGATTGTTGGATGGATTGTGGTTGGCTTGTAGCCCATAACCATGGTTCATACAACACTCCATCATGTCTAGATGGAGCCATGGTTGATAAAATGGCCCTTGGAACGAGACAAGACAGTAAAATGGTTCAATACAACTCACTACACAGCAAGTGATGCTTTCGGTTGGTATGTTGTGGTTGTTCTAGGCGGTTTCTTGGGTTGTGGTTGGTTTTTAGCCCTTAGCCATGGTCCAAGACATGCCTTAGAATGTTGGTAAGAGTCCTTGGGTGGTGGTTCAAGCCATTGGTCAATAAATTTCAGAGTTTACACCACAAACACACAAGTTGCCACTGCTGGATTTTTTGACAGCAACTTTCATCTTCGGTTTTGGTGCTTGTTTGAGTTCTTGTTTGGCTTTTAGCCCATGTACTTGGACTGGACAGTACCTCAATGAGTTAAGAAAGTCATGTTTTTGGCCGTTTGTGATTTGGTCGAGTTTAGAGGTCGTACGAGAATTTATGGTAAAAGGTGCCAAAATGACTCTCGAATGAGTGTTTTATGTTTTTGGATTCACTTCACCTATTTTCGTGTTTTAAAGTTATTATGCATATTTTTCAGTATGTTTGGGGTATTTTAATCATGGTTAAACGTCGGTTTAATGTTGGTTCGGGTTGGTTCGATACCATGATTAAAATCAAGTGGTTGGTCCTAATAGTCTCATTTTTGGTTCTATTGTCAAGTTTAAGTCAAGATAATATTATTTGCACGTGTCACATATTAGAGTTAAGTCGCAGCAAGTCTGGGAGCGATCCAACTCATCCGGTAAAATAAGGTTATAATTATATTACGTGCATAAAAATATAAAATGTTTATTTTTGAGATATATGCTATATGTCTTGTGGCCACCTTACGTTAATGGGTTTGGAAGTCGGTAGGCGCAACCGATGACCTCTCCACCCGGTGACTTACGACCGGTTTACGATTATGTATGGGTACGAACATCCAGTCCAAGGGCTGTGATTGATCTCTACCGCCCAGTATACTGTGGTTTAGTCTGATCAGGCGCTCACGTTATGTTATGGGCCACTAGCTTAGAAACATTATCTCTACCAGAAAATTATGATATGATATGACAGAGCTCTATTGAGCAAAGCTTTTACGTATGATTTTCATATATGCACGTAGTTATAATTATTCTTGATACGATATTCACTATTGCGCTTTACGATACTTTATTTTTACGTTGCATGTGATTTTATGATATATATTACTTGTTATTCACGATATATACATGTTGAGTCTTTAGACTCACTAGACTTGATTGTTATAGGTATTGATGAGGTTGAGACCGCGGGCGGAGACCAGTGAGCGATCTTGGGACAGCAGTAGTAAACCTGAGGACCCATGATTTAGTTTATGCACCTTTTATCATTCAAACTCGATTTTAACATGTTGGATTATTTTTAAATTGTTGTTTGAATTACAATGTTGACTTCCGCTGTTATTTTAAAGTTAAAATTATTTACATGTTTATTTTATAAATGGGGCAAGTTATTTATTTATTTAGAAAATTTTTAATAATTCCGCAAAATTATGAATACGAAATACGGGCCTTTACATTTACGCTTTCGTATTTTGTTTAGGTTTTAATCGCATTGTAAATATATTGTTATAATTTATGATATATACAGGTTTTGGTAAGATTTGTACTATAAAGCTTGTTGTTTTTTATTATGTAATTGTTAAACAATTTCAGTATCAATATGTCTCGGTCTCGTGGCATGAAATTTAATTGCTATCAGAGCGTCACCAGATTCATAATCTGTTAGGAAGAAAATCGGGCGAACTTGTGCAAGACAGGCGCTTCAGCACCTAGGAATCAGCTCCTCAGTGCCCATATGGTCGAGCAGCAAGTGTCTGAGCACCGACAACAGGTGCCTTATCGCCTATTTTGTTGTGAAAATGCAAAGACAAGGTGCCTCTTCTCAAGCGCCTATGCACCTCTAGAAAAAATTATTTGCGTAGATCAGGTATCTCAACGCCACGTAGCATGTGCCTTCGCACCAGAAATTCGAGTTACATGCGCCTCATCACCCAAAATTTGCAGCATTGGTGCCTCAACGCCTAATATTTGCTCCAACTATTGAAAATCTTGTAGAAGCCATAACTTTGCTTATGAAACTCGAAATTCGATTCAGTAAAATGTTCAGAAACCTTATGACGTAGGCTATCTATCTATATAAAAATTTCTGAACTTTTCAATTTTGGAAAATTTCACGAAAAATAGCATTCGACCTATTATTCTGTAGAAACTGTTTATTTGTTACTACTTTTCGATTGCTATTTTCATATTGAAATATTATAAGCATTTTATCTTGTTTTATTTCAGGAAATGACTTCTTTCCAACTCCGTTCTTGTGCCCAAGAAGTTATCCACATGAAACAGCTTGCCATTGATAACCAGGACTGATTGATCAAACGCTTAAATGCCAAGATCGGTAATTATCGATGTGAGAAACAGGAGTTAAAAGAGCTTAAAACCACCTTCAGGCTGACGTATAGAGGTTTGCCTATTATCTCAACTAGGAGAAAAAGCAGCACGAGGTAACCAAGAAAAAACTGGAGGTTTGCCTCGGTCCTTGAACTGGATGGATTACGCCAACAAATGCTAAAGAAAGATCAGGAACTTCAATATCAGATTCGGTAGATCATGTTGGTGAAAAACCAACTGCATCGGCAGGCTGAAACAACTATTCAAGGATTGCAGAATTCTGTGCTGACATTGACTAATCAAAACACCCATATCCATAATCATATTGATCATCTTCATAATATGGTGGCCAATTGGGCAAAAGAAGATCCTGAGGAGAATCCAAATAAGGAACCTGAAGAAGAGCCTATGGAAGACGAAGCAGTAGACAATGGAGAAATAGTCGATTAAGATTATTTTATCATTGTATTTTATCCTGAGCTATTTGAATATTTTGATTCCGTTGTTTTTCATTTCATAATAATTTCTTTTGAAATCAATAAATTTGTTTTGGTTATCCATTGATTTCATATTTGAGTCATTATTGTTTCATATGTCTTGCAAACATCTTAAAAACTAAGATTTCCCATTTCTCTGGATTAGTCTATGGGATTTTAGTCATCTCATGTTTCTAAATATAGTATCTTTCAACAACAGTAGGTTGCGTTTACATTTCATCCCTGCCTTTTATTACTAACAAATCACACTCACCTCCGATGACTTCTGGTTTGAGCTCCGGCGATATGACAATGGAACAAGACTCTATGGTCGAGATTCTTAATCAATGGGATTCTTTTAACTTAACACTAGAGGAAGACACCATAGTTGCTGCAAGCCCTAAGGTTGTGGCGAAACGGAAAAGTCTCACTCCAGTAGGCTTAGTGGGGAAACTTCTTACAAAGAAGATGGTCAATAAGACATCTTTTAAAGAAGCCATTAACCAGATATGGAGAGTAAAAGAAATGCAAATCAAGGTGCTGCCCAACAATTCCTTTATATTTACTTTCCCTGATGAAAGGGAAATTGACCGCATAATATCGATGGAGCCATGGGCTTTTAATCGAGCTTCGTTACTTCTTAAGAGGTTCGAAGGTTTCGATATGGGAGATGTTGGTTATTTTCTGTATACTCATTTATGTGTTTGGGCAACCAATATTCCTCCTACCGGGATGATATCAAAAATTGAATTTCTTATAGGGAACGATTGGGGAATGTGTCACTCTTGAGGCTGATAACAAGGGATGTTGTGTGGGAACTTATATGTGTTGGGTAATCGATTTTATCGTGTCTAAAACACAGCAGAAGTTTTAAAATTTTTATTTAACATTCAAATCTTATCTTCGAAATTCGTATGGTTTAAATAAAACAAAATCATAGGGTGTTTATAATTTTATCTTATAGTGAATTAATCACTTGGCTCCAACTATTCCGGAACTAGTGGGGATAGCTCTTGTTGAATTCACTACAAACAATCTTCTTGGAAATTCATTTCTTCAATCTCCGAATCAGGTCCACGACCGGATTACTTGTTCCTCTTCTAACTTGCACTAGAAATTTAGAAGAAGTTTTGATGTTGAGATCAAAAAATCGAGAGGTGGCTCAAACTTTTAAAATTCTTAGTGGTGGCCGAAATTTGTAGAGCTCTTGGAGGAGTGATTTTCGAAAATCACAAGGGTGGAGGCTAGGGTTATGGCCTTCTCTACTTAATTGTGTATGATTGACCTAGTTTTCATAATTGAGGATTTAGGTTCCTTAATTAACATTAATGGACTTGATTAATTAATTAGACTAGTCCAACTAATTTAATTAATTAAAGTCCATTAAAACTTTAATTATTTAGCATGATGAACTTGTACTTCTACAAACCCATTATGCATACACTATTTTCATTAAATCTTTTATAAACTCAACCTTTGAGTTTAATAATTTAAATTCTCAAATTTTATAAATTCAACTACTTGAGTTTATTGTCTTTAAATTTTAATTATCATAAATTCAACTTCTTGAATTTACTATATCGTAATTTTATATAAACTCAACTCCTTGAATTTATTCTCTCAACGGGAACAAATGATCAAGTGCTTGTGTGACACTCAATGGTTTAGGGATACAGCTAGCTGTGAGTTCACAACATTTTATGATTCAGGACATTTTATTTTATTCGGGTTTACCCTAATTTACCCCATTCCATGCACCAACATCTGATCCCGAGAATGTCAGAAATTATTTTCTGATTAAACTCATCGAATCATGGTAAGAGCGTCTAGTAGTATCGCCCCATGATTCCCTAGGTATCACTGATAGTGCCTACAAGAACCAATCAGTTATGATTAACGTACAGTACGGTCCATTCATCTCATATATCTCGATCGAATCTGCAATCATTAATTCATCGAGGGTTGCATATTAGATTCGATAGCTATGTGATACAATCATGAAATATTCATGGTGTCATCGCATGCACAACTAAAGAATTCTTTCCTTAATGTACATCTCACACTCTGCTCAGATATTTCATGCACTATTATTTCGTTAGATTACATAGGATATCTACACCCATATGTGAGTGGTGAATTCTCGACTACAATGCACTTGCTCCTGCACACTTCGCAATTGCACCCAACCTCGTCACCTTGTGACCCTCCTAGAGTTGGTGAACGAGTCAAAGCACAATTCTAGTATATAGAGCATCAATGTTATCCCGGGTCGTAAGGACTAATGATGTACAATCACAACCACAGACTTTTTCTCTTAATGAATGATAACCACTTGGAAAGTCCTAGGGAGGGTTGTTAGGTACAATCATTGCATGATTACCAATCTGCATGATTGGACAACTCTATGCCCTTAACATTAAACACGGTACACAACATCACAGATGCTTCTCAAGCTCAAGCGGACTTTATCCTTATTTTTAGGCGGCTGAATCTAGGATCAAATTAGAATATACAGTGTTTACGAATGAGTTTCAAGGTCGAATTACGATTCATTTGTATTAAAGTATAATCAAGGACTTCATCTATGCCGATTGCATGGGTATACAAATAAAGTAAAATGAAACCATGAAATGTAAATTATATTAAAATAAAGACTTTCAATTACAACTGAGTCGATAAATTCCCTAGCCAATCATTGGTTTGCAGGACATCTACTCTAACAATATGCGAATTCAAATTAAATTCGATATTTCTAAATCGTTACGCAGAATATTCAAGCTCACACTTGATCCCCTAAATCCTTCCGTGGGTATACTTATTCATTATGAACGATTGCCTGAATTCTTTTATGTATGTGGGCTCTTTGGTCACCAATTCAAAGAATGTTCCAAATCTGGTGTCGATCTAGAAAATTTTGAGTTGATATATCCATATGATTCCTGGTCACGTGCAGAAGATTATAATGTCAGCTTACCTCTTGTGGAAGAAATAATCTATCGTAAGTCCACTTCCCATCAACTCCAACTAGCGCTTAAAGGAGAGCCTTAGAGCATACATATGGATATGGTTGGTAACAAACGCGAGCTTCCACAAGAACGGGGCCACAAAGTCTCATATGAGATAACTATGGAAGAAGACGATCGTATTATGAAACACTCACAAAAACGACGTTTCCTCAAATCTTCATCTTCCAAGAGTGATACAGAGATGATTAAGAATGCAAATGTTGGTCCAAGCACTGAAATGGCGGAACGAGCATTATGAATATTCTTTGTTGGAATGCTCGAGGTTTGAGAAATCCTCGAGCATTAAGACTCTTCCATTTTGCTATACGGAAGTTGTCTCCATCTATAGTTTATATTTCAGAAACTAAACTATCTAGTTCTCGTATTTTTTACATTCGTCGGTCTTTGAATTTTGCTCATGGAATTGGTGTAGATAGTGTGGGTTGTAAGGGAGGATGAGCAATTTTCTGGAACTCGGAATGGAAATTTGAACTTAAAAGTTATGGTCTGGGGCATATTGACACTTTTTCCACTGATCCAAATGAATTAACATGGCGGTTTACAGGTTTTTATGGTCATCTAGTACGTCATCACCGAGATATTTCTTTGGATTTACTGCGGAGACTCAGTTCGATGTATTCTTCACCTTGGATAATTGGAGGGGACTTCAATGAAATCATTCATCTGTCTGAAAAATCTGGAGGAGTGGATACTTGCTACTCTTCCATGACAAAAGTCTGGAGGAAATGGCTCATGATATAGAATCTCAACTTGACCATCTCTTGGAATTAAATGAAGCTTATTGGAAACAACGATCAAGAGTGGATTGGCTAGTCTAAGGAGATCGTAATACTAAGTTCTTCCATCATAAAGCTTCTACCCGATGTCAGCACAATAAGATTGGGTTACAAATCCAACTGAAGCGCAAGCCATTTTTCTGAGCTATTTTAAAACATTGTTTGCCACATCCAAGCCTTCATCATTCTCTATACGTTCAGCTCTTTCGGGTATTGAATCTCGGGTTACAGGGCAAATGACAGATTTATTGGATGCACCATACACAGCAGAGGAAGTCCACAAGGCATTATTTGGAATGTCCCCTTGGGAAGCACCTGGACCAAATGGTTTTCAAGCAGGATTCTTTCAATCTCAGTGGAATCAGGTAGGTGAACAAACTACATCAGTATGTCTACAGATCTTGAATGGTAAAAGCTATATAGGTGACCTCAATACCACTTTTCTGGTTCTAATTCCAAAGGTGAAACAACCTCGTCTAGTCATTGAATTTCGCTCAATTAGCTTATGCAATGTCATTGCAAAAATAGTAGCTAAGGCAATAGCGAATCATCTCAAACATCACCTTTAAGAAATTATTGATCAAGAACAAAGTGCATTTGTTCCTGGACATTTGATCACAGATAATGTTTTGTTAGCATTTGAAAGTCTGTATGCGATCCGCAAGCGGAAGATAGGAAGAAAAGGATTGATGGCCGTAAAAATTGATATGAATAAAGCATATGATAGGGTCGAATGGGATTTTTTAAGGGCTATAATGACACAATTGTGATTCTCTATTTCATGGTGAATCGAGTAATGGCTTTTGTGAGTTCTACCAGATTCTCAATTTTGATGAATGGAAAACCAACAGAAATCTTTCAACCATCTCGTGGCCTAAGACAAGGATGCCCATTGTCACCATACTTATTCCTATTATGCTCACAAGGTTTATCTTTTATTTTGCATCGCCAATCTGATTTGAGTAACCTGTGTGGAGTGAGATGTGCTCGTAACGCCCCTGTCATAACCCACTTGTTTTTCGCAGACGATTCACTGCTGTTTGGAAATACTGGTGTGGAGAATTGTCATATCATTCGAGATGTGCTACACACATATGAAGCAGCTTCAGACCAGGTTATTAATCGCGACAAATCTTGTATAAACTTCAGTCCCAATACAAGTAGCGAGATGAAAGATTTAGTTTTCTCTAGGCCCTCCAGCATTCATGGGAAGAAACAAGCAGCGAGTTTTTGATGGCATAAAAGAACATGTATGGAATAAATCACAGGGATGGAAAACGAAGTTGTTCTCGGTGGGTGGTTGAGAGATATTATTCAAAGCATTAGCACAAGCTATTCCATCTTATACAATGAGCATATTTCGACTACCAATAGGTTTATGCAAACAATTACGATCAATGATAGTCAAGTTTTGTTGGAGTGGCGCTAATGATGAAAGTTTTACATATTGGTGTAAATGGGAGTTGTTATGTCGACCAAAAAATAAGGAAGGATGGGCTTTAGAGTTCTAACTTCTTTTAATCAATCCTTATTGGCCAAACAACCTTGGCGGATCCTCAAAAACCCGACTTCTTTGATGGCCAGATTATTTAAAATGTAATATTTTCCATCTGGAAATTTCCTCAGTGCAAAGGATGGCCAAAACTCATCTTTAGTCTGAAAAAGTTTGATGTGGGGCAGAGATTTGCTGGTCAAAGGAATCATATGGCAGGTTTGCAATGGAACAAACATAAAAGTATTCAACAATCCATGGCTATTGAGACCTCATTCATTCAAACCCGTAATTATCCCAATTCCAATCCAGAATACTCTATCAGTGTCAGATTTTTTTTAATGAGTTCGGTGAATGGGACTGGAACAAAGTTAACAACTTCTTGTGGAAAATTGATCATGCATAGCTTAAGCGTATTCTGTTATATGGAACTCAAGGTACTGACATTTTGGTTTGGCACTAAGATTCCAAAGGAGAGTTTACAGTAAGATCAGGGTACCATATCACAATGTCTAAAGGAGAATCGAGAAGTAATGGATTACAGTGTGGTTTTGTAAGGGAGATGAAGAAAGTATGGAAGTTCGGATTCCAAATAGAGTAAAGATTCATGTATGGCGTATGCATTTCAATGCTCTCCCAACTCTTGCAAATATGTTTACAAGAAGAATCATTGAAGACCAACAATGCTCATCTTGTAAGTTTACAAAGAAAACACTTCTCACATTTTCTGGTATTGTGATTTCACAAAAATTATTTGGAAATCATCTGTTTTATGGCCCTTATTGAATGGATTCAAAAGAGGATCAGTGGGAGATCTATTTCATTAGATGATGAACGATGGCGCAATGATAGAGTTCGAATGGTTTGTAATGATTTGTTGGAATATTTGGAAGGCAAGAAACCTTCAGGTGTTCCAAGGTAAAAAAAACAATCTTGTACCGAAGTTCTTGCCAGAGCAAGAAGAATGGGTGACTTATATCGCTTACGTTCTTCACCAGCGGTTCATATTGGGTTACAACCGAATGAAACTCAACATTGAAAATCACCACCTCCAGGAGTAATCAAAGTGAATGTTGATGCATATGTTATTACTGATTTGGATTACTTTGGAATCAAGTGCGAGTTTTAACTCGTGAGAGTGACGTTCTTATGCCACATTATTTCTAGAGAGGGGATCGAGGTTGATCCAAGCAAATTCGAGGTAGTTAGAGAGTAGCCAGTACCAAAGAGAGTAATTGAGATCCGTAGGTTCTTGGGTCTAGCTGTATACGTACTACCGGAAGCTTATTCAAAGATTCCCTTCTATTGCGGTACCCTTGACCGCCTTGACAAAGAATAATGCGAAGTTTATTTGGGGATCAAGCTGCCAAGAGAGTTTCGAGAAGTTGAAGCAAGCTTTGACTTCAGCGACAGTTCTATCGATGTCATCAGGACAATGAGAGTATGTTCTCTATACGGACGCTTTGAAGCTTCGTTTAGGCGCAGTCCTGATGCAAAATTACCGAGTAATAGCTTATGTATCTAGACAGTTGAAGGTTCATGAGAAGAATTAACCGACTAACGACCTCGAGCTTGCAGCAGTATTATTTGCTCTTAAGATTTGGAGACATTACTTATATGGGAGAAGTGCAAGATTTTCACTGATCATAAAAATTTGAAGTACTTCTTCACCCAAAAAGAGCTGAACATGAGGCAACGAAGATGACTAAAGTTGGTAAAGGACTATGATCGCGATATTAGCTACTATTCGGACAAAGCTAATATAGTTGTGGACTCTTTGAGTAGAAAGACAGTTGTTATCGCTCAAATTGACAATTCAAATACTATTACAAGCAGAGATTCAGCGATTCAAGATTGTAGTGTGTGCCAGGAGATGTACTATTATGAAACAAGATCATCATACTCCATACTCCATTCATCCTGGAAGTACGAAGATGTATAAGGATTTGCAGACATTGTATTGGGGGCCGGACATGAAATGAGACATCTTGCGTTATGTATCCGAGTGTTTGACATGCCAACAAGTTAAGGCAGAGCATCAGAGGCCAGCCGGGAAGCTTAAGCCACTTCCTGTTCCGAGTGAAAATGGGAAAATATTACTATGGATCTTGTGGTGGGATTGCCAAGGACTATCAAGAGATTTAATGCCTAATAGTTGATCGTTTTACGAAATCAGCGCACTTTTTACCTATTAAGATGACATTCACCATGACACAGAATGCAAAGCTGTATATCCAATAGATAGTCCAACTGCATGGGATTCCAGTGTCTATTGTTTCGGACAGAGATCTGATGTTCACATTGTCCTTCTGGAAGAGTCTGCATTTAGAGATGGGAACAAAGTTGTTGTTCAGTACAATGTTTCATCCTTAAACCGATGGTCAGTCCGAAAGGGTGATTCAAATTTTGGAGGATCTAATCCGAGCTTGTGAGATCGATTTCCAAGGAAGTTGGGAACCGAAATTACCTCTAGTGGAGTTAACCTATAACAATAATTATCAGTCGTCTATAGGTTTGGCTCCTTTCGAGAAAATTTATGAAATGAAGTATAGATCACCTATACATTGGGACGAGGTTGGTGAAAGAAGAGAATTTGGTCCAGACTTGATCAAGCAGACAACAGAACTAGTAGTCAAAATTCGAGATAGGATGAAAAATGCTCAAAGTCTCAGAAAAGCTACGTTGATAAGCGACGAAGGGAGCTAGAGTTTGTCTTTGGTGACCACATATTCGTGAAAGTAACACCTATGAAGGGTGTTATGAGATTTGGCAAGAAAAGCAAACTCGATCCGAGGATCATAGGATCGTTTGAGGTTTTGGAGAAGATTGGAACATTGGCCTATAGAGTGGCGTTGCCACGAGTACTAGCTGGAGTGCATAATGTGTTCTATATCTCGATACTGTGAAAGTACATGTCGAATCCTTCACATGTACTGTATTATGAGCCTCTCTAGTTGACTCCAAATATGTCATACGAAGAAATACCTATACAAATCCTGTATATGCAAGACTCTGAAATAAGGTTATTCAAATGGTCAAAGTCAAGTGGCTAAATCATTTGGAGGAAGAAGATAATTGGGAAACCGAGATGGTCATGAGGAGTCGCTATCCGGAGTTATTCGATAAGTTTTAATTTTGAGGACGAAATTTCATTTAAGAATAACGTAATACAACTGCATGCAAATCTAGGAAAAATGGGAAATGACTAATTGAATTGTTTTAATTGCATTAATTACATGTTTGAAATAGGGTTTTATAATATAATGCATCAAACTGTGTTTTAAGGGTTATTCGAGACGCGATCGAGGAACGGAGACAGGAGAGCATAAAGGAAAAATATTTTTTATTAAATGATTATTTTTAATTATTTAATATATGGCATATTTTATATGTTATTTTCGAAAGTGGTGCTTTTTGATATGTTTTTACACGTCGAGTCGTATTTTAAACATATAGTCGATTTTTGACAAAAATAAGAACTTTTTAGAGGCTCGGTTAATATTTTCGAAAACTTTCCGAAACAAAATATTTTGCCTACACTATAATGGGCGTAATGAGACTATTATAATAAGGTTATTGGGCCTAAACTCGAACACAATTATTTATAACAAATTATAGAGTTTCCAAATCCTAAAACAATTCATAACTCACGCCTCAAGCACTAGGACTCCCCTCCATCAGCGCGCACACACACACACACCACTTTTTTGAATGCTATTCACGTGGATTTAAAGGAATTTTAGCAAGGTCTTCCTCACCGTCTCTCCGCCAACGTCCCTCGTGTTAAGGATTGTTTTTCGTGCGTAAAATACGCAAAGGCACACCTTAATATTCCTCCACTCATCGTTCATACCATATTATGTTTATTTAATATGATTGCATGAAAAACATGATTCACTTTCTTATATTATCGTTTTTATGGCATAACATGAACAAAACTTGAATTTTTATCTTTTAAAATTCATGATTATGATGCACAAAGGGGATTCCATGATAGGGATATGGGAAGGGACATTTTTCAACATGTTTAAGGGTCCATAGATGCATGTTTAAGGGCTGAACAAGATAGGACAACATGCCGAACGAAAATTTGATTTTTATGGGACATGGGTTTCGGTTTTGAGGGCTAGGAAGGAGTAGGCCATGTGTTGATTTAGGGTCACATCCAAGGGTCCTAATAGGGTCTATTCATGGACCTAGGTGGCTCGAGGGAAGGCGAGAAAGTAAGGATGGAAGGGCTGGACGAATTGGGATCCATATGGGCAAGGGTTACGTTTTTGTTGGGAAAGAAGGAAGGGGCCGTGCAGGGTACTTTCCAGGCAAGGCGCAGGGCTCATGAGGGTCCTAGCATCGAGCCATGGTGGTCCACGCAAGGCTAGAAGGCTAAGAGTAGTAAGCGCACGGCTAGGACACAACCTAGTCGTGGCCGCAAGTTTGTAGGGGAAACCGTGCATGGCTCGCTACGGCTGGTCTAAGTAGGTCTAAGGGGCTCAGTCATGGTCCTAAGAAGGTTTCCTAGGGTTTGGTCCACTCGGTTAAGGTCTAGGGTCGAAGGAATTTATGGTTGGTTGAGGTTATGGTTTTTGAAATATGGGCAGGAAATTTCAGTAGACTTATTGGCTTTTTTGAGGGTTTTAAATGGCCTGATTTGGGTTGCATAGGGTATTGTTAGGTGTTAATAAGCTATGGTTCAAGTTTGGTAAAATTTGGTTAAGTTTCGAGTTGATTCGGGATAAAATTGAGACGCACATTTAAGTTTAAAACGAATTGAAAATTTAGTCGAGGAGCTTGAGTTTACATCTAAGAAATGTTATGGGTGTATTTTAAGGTGTTATGTTAAGTTTGGATGTATTTGGATCGTCATTTTAAGGTCTAAGGATAAATTGAGAAAGTTAAAGTTTCAAGGGCAAAACAGACATTTTACACCTGAAAAATGTTAAACGCTCTGGCAGTGCCCTGAATGTTGTAATAAATGATAAAATGTTTATGTTAAAAGTTTATGAAATTTTATGATGAAAAAATATAATGCTAAAAGACGTGTTGCATGCTTGGTTTAAAAGAAAATGATATTATTTGCATGTATTTTTATAAAGTGATGGAAACGAGGAAATTTTTTTTGAAAGAAGTGATTTAATTGTGACTGTAAGCAATGGGAGATTCGTGATGGACAAGGTTCCAGAAGGAGCCCGTTTATGGGAGAAGGCCCCAAAGGGAGTCCGACGATCAAATTTCCATCGAATGGATACGATGATATGTAAGGTCGAGGTTCAGTTGCCGGGTGAGAGTGTCGCTGATGTCCCCGTCGACTATAGGCCAAGGCACATAACGGAAAAGTGGTTAATGTTGCTTTGCCGCCTGGTACCATGGTTATAGCTGAGATTGATCAATCGACCGAATGATGAAAGGATGATCACAATTAATGAACTGAATTCACATTAAAGAAAATATATATGTATATGTTTATGATGAAAGGAAAAAAGATATGATGAAAGGAAAAAGGTTTAAAGTATGCATATTTATCAAAAGCTATTTTTATTAAAAGTATTATCACTGTTGCATGTGAATGTATATGTATGACTTGTTATAAAGGTTAAGGTTTGCTGAGTCAATAGACTCACTAGGTGTGAATGATTCAGGTGAGCATGATTTTGTTGATGATGGAGGTCTTGATGGTTGAACTAGCTGGACTGATGATGCGCATAACCCGATGATCTTTGCTAGTTTTTCGCATTAAGATTACTTTAAAATATTTTATGACGTTTATTACTTTTTGATGCTTTTGAGCGGTTTTGAGAGGATTTAAGATGCTTATGCTATTTTGAAAAAAAAAACTAGTTTTAGGTTTGGTTGAACGGTTTACGATTTTATGTTTTGCACCAAGGGTTCTAAACTTTTGTTTCAAATGACAGTTGTAGATCTATGAGTTATCTTCGAAATGAGATCAAAATCATTTAATTCTCTCAAGAATCGAGATAGTTATGCGTATTTTCCTTAAGCTGCTCTGCTGCTGGAAATCTATCAGATAACAGAATGAGATATGGAATTTTGTTTCAACTAGAAAAACTTAGATAATTAAGTTATCTTTTATTTCCAATTGACGGAACCCATTTTGAGTAATCAATGCATGAGATATGAATTTTATTCAATTAAGTGTCAAACCCAAAATCTGTATCAAAACCTGCTGCTCATGGGTTCTATTGCTGTTAGTATTGGCCTAACTAAATGATAGAATCTCATTTTGATGTCTCTAGATGAAATGTGGAAATTAAGTTAGCATTCCAACCACATATTGTAAATATATTTTGGATAAATGTGTGATGAGTTATGACCTTAAAACCGAGCCTAGGTACAAGTTGAAAATGGTGAAATATAAACGTTTGATGAAAAGGAGATTATACAGAATTTCTTAGACTTTAAATACGGTTATTGACTTAGAAAAATAATCATAAGTTTAAAGTTGGAGATTTGGATAATTATGCATTGAGTTTAAATTTTTGGAAAAATAACTCAACTATACGGATTTTTGAAATAATAGTTGAATTAATGGAATTATTGTTGATGAATTTAAAATTTACTTGGATTGTTATTTATCTTATTTGTTAGGCTGATCATATCAAAGTTGAGCTTGTTGTGGTCAAAGTTAGTTTAGGTATGTTACAGTTCTGTAACATATGATGGTGAATTATAAATCATGTTTTATTCGTATTTAAGTTATTTATGTGATTTATGTGAATTAAATTATTTGTTTAATTATATGTTCAATTATTTAACATATTTTATGGCATTTAGTATATGTCATGATATTATGACATTCAAGTTGAGCTCTATCATTCTTGTTAGGGATGTAAATGAACCAAACCAGTTGCGAACTATTCGGAGCTCGACTTGATAAAAAGCTCATTTGAGTTTGTCTGTTAACCATATCAAACCAAGCTCAAGCTCGATTTCGAGCTCGAAAAATTAATCAAACCAATTTCAAGCTTAAGGAAATTCAGCTCGTAAGCTCACAAACATATTCGATAATAGGCTCGCGAGCTCGAGCTCGGCTTGTTTAGGTTGCTCGTAAGCTCGAGCTCAAGCTCGAATCATCTAGGTGGCTCGTAAGCTTGAACTAGGCTCATTTGTTAAGTTGACAAATAGAAATATTAGTACTAATGTCAATGAAAGGAATTGAAGTATTAAAGGAGTGAAAATTATTGCAATGTTATTTATATGGTGATATCAGTGTATGACGAATATTTGTTATCTGGATGCTAGATGTATTATTTTGAGATGTTCAATAATATACCGAGTTAATGTTTTTTTAGTTGTTATTTTTTTCGTTTTGGTTATTATTAATGAATTTACATTTTTATGTTAGATTTAAAATTAGATCATAGATATATTTTATTTTTAACAAGCTCAATTCTATGCTTTACGAGCTCAAAGACGAGCCGAGCTCAAGTCAGGTTTTTTAAACATGGTAAACGAGCTATCAATGAATCAACCTCGAGCTCGGCTTGATTAACATGATAAACGAGCTTTTAACGAGTCGAGCTCGAGCTTTTCTCAAGCTTAGTATTTTCAAGACAAACCGAGCTCGAGTCTAATAATAGAAGTTTGAATCGAGCTCGAGAAAATCTTAAACGAGCTAAGCTCAAGCCTGATATTGTTTGGTTTGGTTTGGTTTGGTTTGGATCGTTTACATCCCTAATTCTTGTTACTCGTTTCGTTTGTTGTATTGTATTCCTAGCGCACGTGGTTATTTCGAAATCAGATGGTGGCTTTTGAGTCGAGTTATCTATGATATAGAAATTATTATTGTTTATTACTTGTTGCATTTTCTATGTGATATGCACTTGAAATGTTGACTTCATATGTTGTTCGTTATTGTGCCTTCATGTTTTATAATTATCAGCTATATGGAGGCGAGTCGTGGGTGTTTATTAGACACAACATGACATACCTCGCATACATGGTAGGGTGGTTTAGCTACATGACGATGTAGCCTCCTGTATGTTTTAGCTCGAGCATTACTTCCGTTGTTATCGTACCATTTATTGGCTCCTATTATCCTGTTTTTATTGAGTCATGTTCATGCATTGCACATTTTATTTTATTATATGATTATTCATTATTTATGATTATTTTTATTGTTGTTTAACTGTGTCATATCAAAATCCTAACATTAGTATTTTATACTGGAGGGCTACTGTGATTGCTGTTGGGCACCATGGTGGGTCACCTCAGTAGTTTTGCAGCACCATGCGGAGATTTTGGACGTGAAACTTATGATTGAGATAGAATTACGCTTCAACAACATAATAAAAATAATAGCACAATCAAATATAAATCAAAAGTCGATATATGAATTAATTGAACTCGGTTTCGGGGTAGGATCCCCTTAAACCCCAACAAATAACGAAACTCAGCTACTCAATGTCATGATTAAAATAAGCATACAATGTTTAAACAAGACGAAATTAAACTAGAAATACGAGTCGTGACGAAAATGCGAAGAACGGTACCCGGAAATCTTCAAATCTCCACTCCAAGCCCTGCTCCAAGCTTTTTCTCTCTTCCCAAGCTCCTTGGCTGCTGAATAATTGAATGAAAAACCGCCCCTAGGGTTACTTGTTGCAGCCCCCCTTGGCAACTTCTCCGGGAATGCAAGAAATAATCTTCTATATTTTTTCCAAATTTAGTTCCGCTCGGGCTGTAAGATTCTACCGCACGAGCACTGATTCTTCTATAGCTTCGATCTCAACGTGTGGCACTCGCGCTCGAGCGGTAAGATTCTACCGTCTGAGCACCGTGTCTTCTGTAATCTTCACTTGGCACATGCACCACTCGCGCCCGAGCGGTAAGATCCTACCGCTCGGGCGCCAACTCTTCTGTCAGCACTTCCAGAAATCCATCCACGCGCTCGAGCAGTAAAATCTTACTCCGCTCGAGCGGTAATATTTTACCGCTCGGGCGCCAGCTTTTATACCAATTTTTTGTGGCTTGCATATTTCTGTCCCGATTTCAGTTCTCTTGTCATTTCTCCTGCAAATTCATCATGTACAAGTTAGACACGGTCATATGCAATTGCTAATTCTAAAACGAACGATATGTATATAAAAATTAATGCAATAAAACACGTAAAAATAACACATATCAAGTCTCCCAGTTAGTTCACTTTTATTATTTTGGAGTTTGGTCCATTTTATGTTAGAGTTATTTGACCGGGAAGATGTCCCGGCTATTTTTATGATGATTTTTAGTTTTTATGGTGCGTTGGAACTTATTTTATGTTGTTATAAGCTTTGCCGACTATATTTGGATTGTTGTATGTGAATTGTTGTTTTGTACCTTATTGACACTTGTATGTGATTGTTTATGAATACCGCAGTGTCGTTCTTGAGTCATTTTTCTTTTACAGATATTTTAAATTTTTCGTATATCCTATTTATGGGAAAGTCATGCCGAAATTTTTCAAGATCCTGATGTCTATTTTAAAGTATTTTAAATCATTTTTCAGCAAAAGATTTAAATATATCAATATGACTTGATAATTAATTATAATTATAATAATCGAGCCTCGCAAAATCTGTACGATGTGATATTTTTTTAAGACTCACGCTTCCAAAGAAGAAGTATCACATTGTAACACATATTTCATACCATGTGTGCTGAACACTGACCACTTGAATAATGAGTAATTGACTCCCAGCTCATTGTCTGAGATTCATAGATTTATATATATTCTGATTATTATACCTTTAAAACTTTCTAATGTTTCTTTAATTTTATTTACTTGAGTATACTACCAATAACCATAGATGATTTGGCAATGCAGTACATGTCTAAGAAAGTAGGTAAAATAAAGATTGAAATATTCTAGTAAGAAATGAAGATTTATTTTGATAATTATTTTGTATTCATAAGCCGGGTAATTATGTTCAACTTAGTTATTACAATATAATTGTGAATTCAGGCATATATACATAGTTTTGAATTAATTATTCTTTTTTTTGGTGGGACAAGAGATATGTTGATTAATATAGTAAAATAAATCTGAGTTATAGCGAGTTGAATGTCCTCATATACGTTTTTGAATTGAGCTGCTATATACCCTTAACCGGTGTATAGCTTTAAGCTCTTATTTAATGTGCTCGCTGGTCACATGATCTATTTGCTTGTATGAAATTAATGATATATAATTATGATCTATCTAGGAAAGGTGTATAGCTCTCATGATCAAGTTTGAGATGTAAGAAAAATAAAATGGGTTAACGGATCGCCCATGAGGGCTGACCGGACCCAAATAATTCAAATATTTTATTTGAGTTTTGGATATTTGAATTGTTAGAGGGAGTTGTTATTTTCTACCGATAACTTCTAAACATCCACAAAACATAAAAAGACAATATATATTTTCATACATCCTTTGGAAGTGAGAAAAGGCGAGACTTACTTTTTCTTTTGCAAACAAAATATATCACACATTTGTTTAAGCATTTGGATTTTGCAAATTCGAGTCCTTTCCATTTGTGATTGGTGTCGAAACATTGTGAATTATTAATATTTCCGGAAGAAAGGTTTGTAAATCAAGTACAAATGATCTTAAATCAAATCGTGTTTTATTCAATAATCATATACGATTCGTGTTATTTTACGTCAAATTCTATATAAAAAAAAAACCATATGAATTTCAACTAAGAACAAAAAAATATGATACAGAGGAGGTTTGAATTTGTAACAACGGTAAGTACAAAACCTAAAATATAGTTTTACTCGTACCGTTGCAGGATTTTTTCTTAGTTTTGTTTCTAAGAGATTTCTTTCCCATTGCTGTTTTTTTCGATTTCGACTTCACGGATTTTTTCCCCATTGTATGTATCGGAATTCCGAAAAATTCTTCTTCTTCATGTTGAGGAACCAAAGGTAAAAATGTTGGGTGTTGGGAAGAAATAGATGAAAAAAATATTAGAAATAATATAATATATATATAAATAATAAAGGGATATTAATGGGTTTAATTAAAAACGAGGACAATGTGATATTTTCGAAAATGTGCAAACAAGTAAATGAACTTTGTCAAAGAGTGAGAAAAAATTAGTTCTACCTAGGGACTAACAGTAAAATAAAAAATGATGATGAAGAGTTAAAGTTATTTAGCCCTTGGACTATGTTTGGTTAGTGGGATAAAAAATGGATTATTTAATAGTCCAAATCAATCCTATGTTTGTTTCGTTTTTAACAGAAGTGGGATGAGCCACTCGGCCCATACTGTTCACATTAATTTCAGGATGATTTGTCACTTTCTGTTAATGTAATAAATTATCATCACTTGAAGATTGACTTTTACAACCTCAAATTTAAAAATAAAAAATCTCATATTCCTTCCAGAAGAAAGATATGTTTTTCTCTTAACAAAAAAAATCTTATTTATAAATTCCAATTTAATTTTATTATTTATTTTAATAAAATTAATTTTAATAAAGTAATTTTATAAATATTTATCAATATAATACTTTTAATTACTCTGATTAGTGAAAGCAGATTGTTAGAAAATACTGGTTTCAGCATGAAGTTTGGCCAATGATTCTGCCGTGCGGGTGACTTCTTTTGAGATGCGGTCACGGAAGAATTTTGTGGCACTGACTTAACCAGCATGATCAAAAGACAATTGTTTAACTGTCTCCAAAAGTTTATCCAGATTTCTTTGGAGAACAGACATCTGAAATTCAATATCAAAATGGTCTTCTGGGGATGGAGTCCTTTCAAGTATACGATGTCTGATCTCTGCAACATGAGCTATGTGAGCAGGAGAGCGAGCAGGATGGATAACCAGAGCAGTAGAAGGGACAGTTTCTGGTGGAGCAGCAGATGGATCTTAAGACTGTTCTACAAAAGTTCCTCCAGCAGCAGTAGTAGATTGTTCACGAGCTGCACTCTCTTCTGGTTGGGCAGCTTCAATAGCTTCATGTGGCTTAGCAGTTGGAATAGATTCAGATGGAATTTTCAAAAGAGCTTCCAATTCTGCTTGGTGTTCAGCAGAAAATATCTCCAGATTTGGCAGTGATTGAAATGGAGCAGCATCTGATTCTTCCATTGGTTGAACTACTGGTTGAGCTTCTGAATATACCACAAAAACAGCCTGATCTGCTTCTGGTGCAGTAGAAGCAGTAAGAACAATAGATTGAATTACTTCATCAAATGAAGCCAATTCTCGAACAAAAATAAGAGATGATGACTGAGTAGGTAATGTCAGGGATGCAGGAGTACTGGAGACCTTAGCTTCTGAAGGAGCTGTGGCCTTTTCCTCAACTGGCTTACTTTGAAGAATGTCTGAGACAAGACCTACTTGGTACTTCAAGGGCTCCGCAAAAGCCTGTTCTTGAGCAAGAAGTTGCTCATCCATCATTCTCAATCGGTCAGTCAAAATTTGAATTACATTCTGATCTTGGATAGCAGTAGGATTCACGGGATCAAAATTTGAATTTAAAGTCTTCAAAACTGAATCCAGCTTTCGACGCTTAAGTTGATCAAGAATGTAACTCCTTCTGTTCATAGCCTCAATCTCATTTTTTGTCTTAGCAGATGGAAAGACCTGCTTTTCATTCTTCACCATTTTTGCATAGGCACCTGGTGTTCTGAGATATGTGATTGGGTAGAAAACTCGAACATTAATCCAATCATCAAAAAATATAATGTCTTCACTGGAAGATTTATCAATTTCGTCTATGTGAAGATCAGTGGCAGTATGAACAAATGACTTGGCACCATGAATTTGTGGTTCTTCGACGAGTTTTCCCTTGCCTTTGTCTGATGATGCAGGCAACACAGGTCGAAAGGCAGAAGACCCTGCGAACGGTTATCTAAAAGCAACTCCAGACGTGGGTCTGAGAGGCGGAACAGAAGTTGAAGTGGTTGCAGTAGTGGTGGCTGCTGGGATTGAGGAGGGGACAAATTCTGGTTTTGATGAGGTAGCTTCTGTAAATACTTGTCTCAGTGGGACAGTAGCAAGGTCAGCGATGGCTGCTGTTTTCTTGACACGAATATTGTTTCTTGGTTTCTTTTTGCTTGGGGTGGTTGGAGCAGCAGACTCTTCAGATATGGTCTTATCTGAATCAGTCACAACAACTATTCTCTTCCTCTTGATTTTCTTCTGAGGGTCTTGAGCCTCAGTTTGAGTGTCACCAATTTCCTTCTTCAAGGCAACAAACTCAGCCACAGATGACTTTGGTTTTAAAGCAAGTACATTGTCAACATCGACCATAGTAACATAAGAACCATCTTGTTCAGAAGTCAGTGGAAAACCAGCATCCTTTAGCATCTTGCTGATCTGAACAGCAAACTCAGTACCTTTCCTTACAATCATATCCTTCATGATTTTGAAACGGAAACGGCTCCAATCCATTTTGGCTTCATAAGTGATGGCTATCATCACTTGAACTTTTTCTTTGGTCAGCTTATCAAACGTACCAGCCTTGACCAGAAGCGCCTTTGCCACAATGTGCGCGAGTACCTGGTACTCCATCTTTAGAAGATTTTTGAAGCAAGAGGGAGAAAGTTCCTCTCCAGAAGCTGAAAAAATGGTGAGGGCAGCAGACATTTCCTCTTTAGAAACAGCCGAGCATTCAAAGGTACCTAAGAATGGGATAAGGAAATTTGATCCCAGAAGGACAGCATCAATGGCTATGGATGCATCTCTCAGTGAGTAAATGATCTTCCCATCCTGAACTGTCGCTTTTGTATAGAAATCTAATAGGGTAGTCTTGTAGATGATAGCTGGTGCTTCCAAAAATCTTCTGAGACCAGATTGTTCGATGGCTTTGAACATTTTAACAAGGTTCTCATCCTTGATAGTCAGAACTGATGCAAAGTTAAGTTGGTAAGCGTTGAGAGTATAAGCTCCAGCCATTTCTACAAATAAGATGAATTCGAAGTAGATCTGTAGTAGAGAAATGCGAGAGAATTCAGTAGCTAGTATGCAATAGTTCTGAAAACGTAGAAGTTGAAATGAGAGAGAAAAGGCGGTTAATATTCAAAATGTATAGCCGTCAGTGAAAACATAAGGAAACGTGTCAATATGTTTACGGTTTCTCGTAAGAGGATGTTTGAAGACATCGTTTTTCAAGAGATGAAGACTCGGAAGAAGTTCCTTGACCTATAATATGAATAATCAGTTAGATTATTCTACTTAATTAGATAACAGCTGCGGAATCATCTCATTCACAAACAACAATCACGCAAAGAGAGGGGATGATTCCAGTAGTTTTTATGATTTCTTATGTAAACATCAGTACTGTTGATATCAACAAATGTAATAGTTTATCTATTGTAACGCATATGATTTTATGAATGAAATGTTTCATTTTGTCATACTTCTTGTTATCTACCTCTTTTTTACTAAATGCATAAGAAAGACAACAGAAGATAATAATCAGTAGTTAAGATAAATCAATTAAACCAAGAACATTGCAAAAATAAGAAAACTTATTCTCAGGCAGAGGTTTAGTAAAGATGTGGTGCTTGTTGATCAGTTTGGACATATTCTAGAAGAATGTCCTTCTTCTGCACATGATCTCTAATAAAATGATGTCTGATGTCAATGTGTTTCATTCTAGAATGAAGTACTGGATTATGAGTAACAGCTATAGCACTGGTATTGTCACAGAATATAGGTGATTCAGAGGCTTGAACTCCATAGTTCTTGAGTTGTTGTTGAATCCAAAGCAATTGAGAGCAGCAGCTTCCAGCATCAATGTATTCTGCTTCTGTAGTAGACGTGACTATGAGATTCTGCTTTTTACTTAACCAGGAGATCAACCTATCACCAAGAAATTGACAAAAACCAATAGTGCTCTTTCTATCCAGTTTGCAACCTGCATAGTTAGCATCTGAATTTCCAATAAGATTGAAAGAGGATGCCATAGGCCGACATTTTGAGTACCCTTCAAATATTTCAGAATTCTTTTAGCAGCAATATAATGTGATTGCTTAGGGTTAGACTGAAATCTTGCACAAATACAAACAGCAAACATAATATCATGTCTACTGGCAATAAGATATAACAATGAACCAATAAGACCACGATACTGAGTTACCTCTACTGAAATTCCACTTTCATCTTTATCAAGTTTAGTAGATGAGCTCATTGGGGTGGAAGCAGCAGAGCATGTTTCCATGCCAAATTTTTTCAGTTACTTAGCCTGATTTATGAAGATTCTTGTATCACGTTGCTTGATCTGCAGTCCAAAGAAGAATTTCAATGCTCCCATCATGCTCATTTCGAATTGTTCCTACATTATCTTAGCAAACTTTTCACCAATTTGGGGTTAGTTGACCCAAAGATAATGTCATCAACATAAATCTGTACTAATAGAATGTGCTTATTTTTAACTAAAGTGAACAAAGTCTTGTCTACTGTGCCGATTGTAAAATCATGATCGACAAGAAATTGTGAGAAAGTGTCATACCAGGCTCTAGGTGCCTGTTTCAGACCATACAAGGCTTTGTGTAATTTAAAGACATGATGCGGTAAGAGATGATCAATGAAACCTTGAGGTTGTTCAACATAAACTTCCTTTTGTAGTAGACCATTTAGGAAAGTACTTTTTCACATCCATCTGATACACTTTGAAGTTCTTGAAAGCAGCAAAGACTAAAAATATTATGATTGCTTCAATCCTTGCTACCGGTGCATAGGTCTCATCATAATCTATTCCTTCTTCTTGTCTGAAACCTTGAGCCACCAGTCTTGCTTTATTTCTAACAAAAGTGTCTTTTTCATTTAGATTGTTTCTAAATACCCACCGAGTTCCAATAACTTGATGAGATGGTCTAGGTACAAGAAACCACACTTCATTTCTTTTAAATTTATTCAGCTCTTCTAGCATAGCTTCAATCCAACTGGGATCAGAAGAGCTTCTTCAATCTTCATAGGTTCATCCTGAGGAATAAAAGCAGCATGCATATATTCATTTATCATTTGCCTTCTGGTTCTTAGTGGGGCTGCAGAATTTCCAATAACCAAATATGGAGGATGTGATTTTTTCCAAATAAAAGGGTTTAGAGGGATTTCTTCCTGATTTATTTATTTTGGGTCATGCTCGGATAAAGCAATAGTAGGTTCTGGAAATGTCAGCTACTGGTTCTGGTGCATCATGTGTCTAAACAACTGGTTTTACCAGAGGAATGTCTGGTTCTGGATTTTGAGCATCTTTGACACTTGGTTCTGCATCATCTTCACTATCCAGTTCCAAGTGAATCCTGTCTAATCTTTTACTCAAATTTGACATGTTAGAAATTTCAGGTGCACTGCTATCTTCAACAAAGACAACATGAATAGATTCTTCAACATTAAGAGTTCTGTTATTGAAGACCCTAAATGCTTTGCTTACTGATGAATATCCCAGAAAATTTTCCAGCTTCTGATTTTGAATCAAATGCAGCCAGATAATTTTTACCATTATCATGTACGAAGCATTTGCAACCAAACACATGAAAGTATGAAACATTAGGCTTACTTCCTTTCCATATCTCATATGGAGTGATTATGCCTTTTGTTGATCATGGTTCTATTTTGTGTGTAGCATGCTGTGTTGATTGCTTCTGTCCAAAAGCGCTGAGAGATGTCAGCATATGCTAGCATTGTTCTAGCAGCTTCTTTAAGAGTTTTGTTTCACCTCTCAGCTACTCCATTATGTTGAGGCGTTCTGGCAGCTGAATATTCATGATAAATACCATGTTCATCCAAATATAACTCAATAGTTTTGTTAATAAATTCAGTGCCTCGATCTCTTCTGATTTTAACGACAGAAACTGATTTTTCATTATGAATCTTTTTCAGAAGCTTGATCAGGAGGCTACTGGTTTGATCTTTTCCAGCAAGAAATATTACCCAAGTAAATCTAGAAAACTCATCAACAACAACAAGAGTATATTTCATTCCCCCTAAGCTCATGATAGGGATTGGACCAAACAAGTTCATATGCAATAATTCCAAACATCTTGATGTTGATTTACTACCTTTATTCTTGAAGCTAGATCTTACTTGTTTACCAATTTGACATGCAGAACATACATGATTTTTAAAGAAGTTAATATCAGGCAAACCAACTACTAAGTTCTGCTTCTTGAGATTATTGATTGACTTGAAGTTAAGGTGATTCAATTTCTTATGTCAGAGCCAATGTTTATCACTAAAGGAGGCAACTAAACATGTAGGAACATTAACATGATCTTTGTTCCAAGATACTTTCTAAGTATTACCTTCTCTTTTTTCGGTTAAGATTATAGACTCATTGGCATCTTTAACTGTGCAGGTGTGCTTCTGAAAAGCTACTGAGTATCCATTATCACATAGTTGACTAATACTAATCAAATTGCAGCATAGAATTTCAACTAAGAACACATCATTTATAGTGATATTACCATGGATAATCTTACCCTTACCCACGGTGTTACCTTTTGAGTTGTCCCCAAAAGTTATCTTTGGTCTAGTACAACTCATTATTTCTGAGAGTAGACTCTTTTGTCCGGTCATATGTCTGGAACATCCACTGTCCAGATACCACGTAGAGCTGCTTATCTTGGTTTTCCTCTCATGTTCCTGCAAACACATGTTTTAGTAATTGGTACCTAATATATTTGGGTCCAAGCCTTATTAGTCCTTTAGGAACCCACATTTGTACAATTCTAGGAGACCTTGTACTTCGGGTATTCCCAGATGTGTGTGCAACAGATGGTCTGTTATTTCTAACAGAATGCATATTAGGATGTTGTTCTTCCCTTCTGTTCTTATCATATGGTCTGTATTTCTTCTGAACTGGTTTGCAGTTATAGTACTGGTAGTTTCTAACCTTCACAGAGGATTTTCCTCCTGAGTTGAATCATCTACTGGATCCAGCACTCTGGTGGACTCTTCTCTTAGGTTCAACATAACCCAGACCATAATGCTTACTTCTGTTCATCTGGTCTACAAACTTTCTGATTTGAACAGTTGGTACTTCTGGTTCATATTAACAAAGTGAATGAATTTCCCTTTGCTCATATCCAGGATTGGCTTTGTACTAGTTTCAGAAGTGTTTTCATCATTACTGAATCCGAGACCATTCCTGTCTCCAGATTGCTTCTGTAATTCTTGCATCTTCTCTAATGAAACAGAAGACTTGTTCCATGCATTCACCAGAACTGATAGCTTCTGATTTTCAGATCTCATTGTGTGGTAATCTTCATTTACTCTTTTATTCTCAGTTCTTAATTTACTTATCTCAACTTTCAGATCACTACAGCTGTTCTCTTGCAAGCAAGTGAACTTACTGATTTGATCTTTTAAGTTTTGATTTTCAATTTTAACTTCCTCAAATGATTGAGAAAGTCTTGAGTACTCCTCAACCATGTCATGCAATGCTTTAACCAAATCATTTCGTGTAAATTAATCAGAATCGAAATCAAATACCTCTCTAGATGTCGAGGCTGATTCAGTGTTTGCCATGAGACATTTGACTTATTCTTCATCACTATCACTGGAATGGTTATCTGAGTCGGAAGACTCAGAGCTAGAATCCGCCCACTTTGATTTACTTTCCTCAGCAATCATTGCTTTGCGGTCTCTTCTGAACTTCTTGTCATTACGATTGTACTCCTTCTTCTTCTGGTTGTCCTTTTTAGGTTTCGGGCAGTCTGCAATAAAATGTCCAATCTTTCCACTATTAAAACATGCCATATCACCGGGTGGTGATTCTTTCTTGAAGTTTCGGTTAGGACTCTGGTATGCTCGGTGGTCTTTCTTCATGAATCTCGACAACTTCTTTACAAATAAAGACATCGCATCATTGCTGATTTGTTCAGCAGTCTTGTCTGAAGTACTTTCAGTAGTAGCAGGCGGTGCACTTGGAACAACTGCAGCAGTAACTGCAAGAGCTTTGGTAGGTGGATTTGACATGGGTTTTTCTCCACTTCTAACTTCCAGTTCGAACTCATAGGCTTTCAAGTCTACAAACAAGTCATGCAGCTCCAGCTTGTTCAGATCTTTAGAGACTCTCATCGCCATTGTCTTGACGTCCCATTCCCTGGGTAGAGCTCTCATTACTTTGAGTGCTACTTCTCTATTGCCATGCTCCTTTCCCAAGGCTGCTAGCTCGTTCACTAAGCCACTGAAACGTTCATCAAACTCGCTCATAGTTTCTCCAGTTTTCATCCTAAGGTTTTCAAACTTCTGCATTGCAACAGACAGCTTGTTCTCCTTAGTATGTTTATTTCTTTCACAAATCTGGATAAGTTTCTCCCAGATTTCTTTAGCAGTTGGACACATCTTGATTTTGCTGAAGGTGTTTTATCAAGTGTCTTATAGAGAATGCCTTTCGCAACTTTGTCTAGATTAGCTTTCTTTTTGTCCTCGCCTGTCCATTCACTTCTATGCTTCTCAAGCATTTGTGGTGCGCCTTCAGTAATAGAAACAACAGTATTAGGCTTTAGAATTTTTAATAGACCATCTGTGATGACAAACCACATGTCATCGTCTTGATCTGCAAGATGGGCTTGCATCCTGATCTTCCAGTCATCGAAATCTTCTTTTGAGAACATATGAACTTTGCTGAAATGTGCCATTTCTGTTGTAAATTTTCAGAACAAGAAAAATCTGCTCTGATACCACTTGTTGGGGATCGCTAAAGAGTTTAGAGGGGGATGAATAAACTCGTTCCTTTGTTGGACGCTTTTGCAAAGGGTGCTAGAATCTTGTTAAAGATTATAGCTTATCTTGTTCGTAAGTAAATCCAGCGGATCACGAAAATAAGTGCGGAAACAATCTGATGGTATGAAGTGAAAACAATAAAACAGTAGGCAGTAGACGATGGTTGTTTCTGGAAGTTCAAAGATGAAATCTTCTACGTCTCCCCTTCTTCTGTTTTCAGAAGGTATCACTAAAAGAATTTGGCTTTTACAGTACAACACTTGTACACACCCGCTTCAGTAGCACTTACCCTCAGCCTACTGAAACTTTTAGTTTTACAACACAGTATAACGAATGCAACAAAGTTCTGGAAAAGTCTCTTTTTCAGATTACAGACTCTTCTCAGTGATATTTTGTAAATTGAATAGCTTTGAAGAGACTAAGAAACAACAACACAAATTGATCTCAGAAGATCAGATATATGATATGAAGTGTGTGCTGCTTTTCTGTATGTTGAGCTTTTTGATAGAGAGAGTTGTGATAGCTCAAAATGACGTTAGACAGATAGTGTATTCTCCATGATAATGATCCGTGTATATTTCTATAAAGATTGATCCTTATATAGAAACCTTAAATCCAACATCTATAAGCAAAACGGCTTCTTTGACTTCCGCAAAAAGGCTTAAAAAATATCAGTCTTTGTTTCATACCACAAATGGTAATGAGCGTTAAATGTCCTTGTACAACATTAATGATGCAATTAATGCTAGTACTAGGTAAAGTAACGGTAACATTTAAGACTTGTGTCGATCAAACAAAAGACGTTAAACTGTTGTTTCTGTTTAAGCTAAGTTCTGCTTCTGCTTTTTATAAGGCGATATTGTTTAAGCGATACGATAGCTTCTTCTTATAATACTGTCTACTGCTTCAGCTTAACGCAGTCTACTGGTGTTGACTCTCATCACCACAACTAAATTAATTCTAACACTTGGTTTCTGAAAATATGTGAAAATGTTTTTCATTATCTAGTTCCTAACTGGTTTATGACTTGGTGGAAAATATTCGGACTATCAGTAAAAATTTTGCCAGAGGTTTTTATAAAACCAATGAATGCTTGGTTAAATGTTTCTCCAAGTATTTAAAAATTATTTTCAGAATCTTGGATTGATGGAAAGGCTTTATGTGTATTCTTCATGGAATTTGGAATTCCATGGATATGGAGATGGAGGCCTGAATTTGGTCATACTGATGAAGGAATTCCCTGCATATTAGTTCTACAAAATTTTGGAAAAAATTATTACGAGATGATCCTAAAACAAGAAAGCCTTATGGCTTTAAAACAATTCAACAAATGGAAGCAAAAATTCTTTCATGTCAAAAAGATTATGCAATGCAACAAGAAAAGGAAAAAGAATCTTTGAGTCCTTTCAAGATCCTCACTCAGAAATATATTCCAAAGAAAAAATGATCGATGTATACATTGAAAAGATGACAAAGATCTTTATGAGAATATTAGATGTTCAAATACTAAATCCGATAAATCAATAGCATCTGAATCAGGTGACAATCAATTCATTCATCTAATAAATATGCATGATGCCCAAGATCCAGAAGAAGATATTCCAGGATACTCCAATATTGATAATATTTTTGAAAAATTGAAGAATTCATTGAAGGGTAATATTGCAGATGACTCATGAAGATAATGGATAATGACAAAAGATGTCAGAAGACAAAAGATAGTGGAATATCGTTATCCTTGACTTTGGTGACCTTGTCACTATTTGCTTTTATAAAGCATTGTACTTTTTATTTTTTAGTTGGAATCCGGGGTTTCATGTCCGACTCTTTCTTGTATATATAGTTTGTATCATGCTCTTAGAAGGACACGGTCGAATTTGCTCTCCTCTATTCCCTCTCTGTAAACAATCCTTCTTAAGAATTAAAATAAAAGGTTCAAGTTCTGAATACAACCTTGTAAGTTTACTTAATTGTTTACTTTCTGTTTTATTTACTGTTTTATTTTGTATATTTCATAGATTAGCCTGAATGACATGCTAAATCATTCGTGCTAAATTATTGCCTTACTATGACATGATCTATATTTATTTGTAACTTGGAATTTTAATGAGATAATAAAATATTTATTTGAGTTTTGGAATTTTTGATTTAATATAATGGTTTTTGGTTAAAACATAAGGTAATTAAAGAGATAAAACAGGAAATGGTAAACGCAAGGTTTGAATTTAACCAGGAAATAATAAATTCATGTTGTAGCCCTTCAGCCTGCTTAGTCGAGAAATGGCGTTTAAGGCGTTTATGGGCGATTTTTTTATGAATTTATGTTTCTAAGATGTACCTTGATAAAATCCTCTGTTGTTTAATTTTTTGGTATATCTTTGATAAATCCTTATATGTTTTGTAAAAGTTCCATAGACGAACCTTATATTAATTATTATTCCAAGACATAAATATCTTTTTTTCTTAACTCAATTTCTAATCCAAGCCAAAGAAATAAATTATTAATATTAATATCATTAACAATACACAATAATTTTTTAAGGTACAAATATCTTGGTCATTTTATATTTATAGTAATATACAAAATTAATGAAAATTTCGCTAAGTGGAATCAAGTGCTGAAATTTGTAAATTATTGATTAAATTTAATTTAATATGTTTGGGTAATTTATATTTATTTTAATATTAATATAATAATTATAATTTCTGAGGCTTGGAATACAAATTGATTATGATATGTGGCATTGTTTTACCAAATGTTTCATTAGTGGCTTTCACACACATAGAGATTATTGGTTTCCAGCCTATATAAAATATTCAAATCACTGAACTAATAAAAGGAGGTATTTAATTTCCAGAATAAGAATGAATATAAGGTTCATCTATAGTAATTTTACAAAACATAAAAGGAATTACAAAAGATATACCAGAGAAATTAAACAGTAGAGGATTTACCAAGGACAACTTCAAAAACATAAATTCATAAAAATTCACCCATAAACTCCTTAAACGCCATCTTTCGGCTAAGCAGGCTGAAGGGCTACAACATGAATTTATGCTGCCTAATTAACCTCGAACCTTGTGTTTACTATTTCATGGTTCGTCTTTAAACCTTATGTTCCAACTATTAACCCTTATATTACATAATATTCCAAAATTTAAATAAATCTTTTATCATTTCAATTTAATTTCAAGTTAAAAATAAACAAAGATCATGTTAGAGTAATGGGATAATTTAACACTAATTTTTTAGCATGTCATTTAGGCTAAACTTAAGACATATTTTTTAATATAAAAACAATAAATAAAAACAGAAAATAAAACAATAACTTACAAAGTTTGTAATCAGAAGTGGAAGCTTTTATTGATAGAAGGATTGTTTACAATAAAAAAAATAGGGGGGAGCAAACTCGACCGTGTCTTCTAAGAACACAGAATGACCCTATAAATAGATGGAAGAGCCGGACATGAAACCCCGGATTCCAACTAAAAATAAAAACAGTACAATACTTTATTAAAGCAAATAGTAACATGGTTACAAAATTCAAAAAGTTTACAGTGATTGTGATATGCCACCCACTTGTTGATGTGATATGTCACCCACTTGTTATGTGATATGCCACCCATTTGTTGATGATACGACCTGATTTGATTAAAGATGAATATCCTAATCATCTTTAATATTATCTTTTAGAGAATTTTTGAGATTCTCAAAAATATCATTAATTTGAGAAAATTGCGGATAATCATCCTCTGGATCTTGTGCATCTTGCATCTACATTAGATGAATAAATTGATTTTCACTTGATTCAGACGCCATAGATTTATCTGATTTGGAGTCTGAGCAGCCAATGTTCTTATAAAGATCCTTTTTCATTTCTTCAATATAAACTTCAATCATTGTTTCTTTTGAATAAATCTCAGAATATTTCTGAGTAAGAATCTAAAATGGACTCATAGAGGCTTTCTTCTTCTCTTGTTGATTATAAAATTCTTTCTGACATAACAAAATCTTCTCCTCCATTTGATGAAGAGTGTCATAGCCATAAGGCTTTCCTGTTTCTGGATCATCTCTCAATAATTTGTCCCAAAATTTAGTGGAACTGACACGCCATATGCAAGGGATACCTTCATCAGTGTACCCAAATTCTGTTTGGCATTTTCAGATCCATGGAATTCCAAATTCCATGAAGAACAAACATGAAGTTTTTCCATCTATCCAATGTTCAGAAAATGATTTTTTAATACTTGGGGAAACATTTAACCAAATATTCATGGGTTTTATAAAAACCTCTGGCAAAATTTTTGTTGATGGACCAAATATCTTCCACCATATTAAAAACCAATTTGGAACAGGGTGATGAAAAACATTTTCACAAATCTTTAGAAATCATTTATGTTTCCTTTTTTCATTTTCATAAAATAGAGTTTTATTAAAACTCTCAATATAATCCCAAAAATTGAATTTAAAACTCATTTTATGACTTTCAGAATAAAATTCTTTTTCAACCAATGGAGATATACCACATTCTTCTATAGATATTTTCTTTTTAATAATGAGCTTGGAGAAGTTATAACTTCTTTTTTGCTGGATATTACTGAAAAAGTGAGTTATATCAACACTTTTTGTAGATATTAGAAGATTTTCATAAAATCGTCTTTGTTTGTAAGAACGATATACATATGATGTATTGGTTAAGTATCTTTCCATGATAGTCCATGCAGTTTTCTTCCATTGAGTATCTTTTTCTTCTATAAGAAGAATTAATTCACGATGTTTGTCTCTGTATATAGAGCTGAATCATTATCATCATCTTTCATGATATTAGCATATGATACTGAAGCTTGAGAATCTGTATTATTTCTCTGCTTTTGTTTCAAAAATTCTTGAAACCCATTGTATAACTCAGTATTCTGCTCTATATTACTAGCTGATGAACTAGATAAGTTCTGGGCTATTAGCCTCTATTTGTCATGTTGTGCTATAATATTAGGAAGTTTTCTTCTACCACCTCGCCCTCTATAAGAGGATTCTCCTCTGCCTCGATAATTTATATCTGTAAATAAAGACATTAAGATAAATATTCTCGAATTTAAAAATCAGGTAAGTGATTATCTTCACATTTTTAATAAATGATTTCAAAATCAAAGGGAGCTAAATGAGCCTTCCACCTTGCAAACATTTGTTTAGACACATCATGTTTAAAATCTTTTAAAAACATGAATTTTGCAGATTTGCAATCAGTTTTTATAATAAACTTTTGATTGTATAAATCATCTTGAAATTTTAAAATACATCGTACAATAGCTAAAATTTCTTTCGCTAATGTCAAATAATTTTTCTGGGCATTATTCCATTTCCCAGAATAAAAATGAATCAGATATTCATGTTTAGTTTGGGGATCTTTTTGTTTAAAAATTCCACCAAAACCTATATCAGAAGAATCTGTTTCTATAATTTTATCCCATTGAGGATTAGCAAGCATAAGACAAGGAAGATTTTTTAACTTTTTCTTTTATAATCTGAATAGTCTTAGTATGCTTATTTGTCCAGGATAAAGGATTTTTCTTTAGTCTATCATATAATATAGCAGAATCTTGAGTAAGATTTTTAATATAAGGAGAAATATAATTTAAACTTCTTAAAAATCTTTGCAACTGAGTTTTATCAGTTATAATATCAGGAAATTTTGATCCAAACTCAATACTTTTTTGAATATGAATAATTTTCCTTTTTTCAATCATATGACCTAGAAATCTAATATTAGTTTGAAATAAAATCATTTTAGATTTGGAAATAACAAGACCATTTTGTATAACAATATTTTTAAACATTTCTAAATGTTTAAAATGAGATTCAATATCATTAAAAAAATATTAAAATATCATCTATATAAACAATTATAAAATTGCTATAACAATAAAAAAATATCATTCATTATTTGTTAAAATTCTGAAGGGACATTTTTAAGTCCAAATGGCATTACTGTCCATTCATAATGTCCTATAGGAACATTAAAAGCATTTTTATAACGATCAGATTCTTTAATTTGAATCTGCCATAATCCTGATTTTAAATCAAATTTTGAAAATATAATTGCATTTACTAGTCTATCTAGTAAATCTTTTTTTATTAGGAATAAGACGTCTAATACATTTTAAAACCTTATTAAGAGGTTTATAATTAATAACTAATCTAGGAACTCATCTTTCCTGCTCAAAATGTTTATTAACATAAAAAGCAGTACATGACCAAGGGGATTGAGAAGGTGTTATTAAACCTTTATTTAATAAAGAATGAATTTCTTTCTTGCACAATTCTAAATATTCAGAATTCATTTGACAAAATCTTGCCTTGGTAGGAATATTTATTTTCTTAAAATCTTGTTCATATGAAAGAGAGATTATATTTTCTTTCTATTCCAAAAGACATTAGGAAGGTCATTACATATTTCTAATGAAAATTTATTATAAATAAATTGAATTTTTTCCTGTAATTTAGGATTTTTTTAATTTATCATCTATAGTTAATATTTTCATTTCCACTTTTAAAAAGTTAAGTTGGAAAGTTTTTCTATCATTAATCTTTTCTTGTAATTCATTAAGAATTCAATGAACATGTTTAGTTATAAACTGAAAAGAAATAGGATTACCTTGATAAGTTCCTATTATAAATGTTTCATCAACATGTTTTAAAGGATATATTTGATAAATAAAAGGTAAACCAAGTATTAATTGACTAGAAATATTTTTTGCTAATAAAAAACTAGTTTGAATACAGTTTTTATCTTTGCAAATATAAGCTTTAGGTAATTTATAATTTAATTCTAAAGGTTCTCCTCCTGCATGGGAAATTGAATGAGTAGTTTTATGAAAATATTTTGTAGGAATCAATCTTTTCTGTATAACATTTAAATCTGCACCACTATCAATAACGACAATGAAAATTTTTTTATAAGAATTATCTATTAACAAAGTAATATTTGTATACTATTTTTAAGATATAATCATACTTAAAACAGATAAATGATTGTTATCAGAAAATGAAATATTTTTATCACTATCCTTTTCTTCTTTGTTATTTTCAATAATAGAGATACGATAACTTAAATGATTATTATTTTGATGTAAAATTTTTATTTGTTCTTTAAGATTATTAATCTCTTTAACTAAATCTTTTATAGTAACATGATTTTGATTACTATATTTTTTCTGTAAAAGAGTTTTAACTTCTTTCATAGAATAAGCTTGTTCTTGTTTAACAAGAATATTATTATTACTATTGGTTGAAGCAGTATTTTTCATTTGATCTATTATATTAGATTTTAATATTGGATCATTAATCATTTTAAGGAATTCTAAAATATTATTGTTTGTTAAAACAATAATATTTAAATCCTGAAATGGAGACATAAGTTGATAAAATTCATCATTTTTATTCTAAATATCACTTAAATGATTTATACAAGATTTTTCTTGTATACAATTATCACATTCTTGATCAAAAATAATTGATTCAGTTTCCATAATTTCTTCTGAATCATATGTTTCTGAAGTATTCTCAGATTTCCTATCAATATCTTGATTAGAATTCATGATTATTTTATTTATTTTTTCTTTAAGATTTTCATCCATATCTAAACCATTAATTTTGTTTTTAACCCAAAATTGATTACCATAATGTCTTGGTTTTTTTTACATTTTCTACAAATTATTATTTTATTTTTAGCTTTATAATTTTCAGCTTTCCGTAATTCACGACTTTCTTTTCTTTTCTTCTTTCTATCTTTTTGTCTATCAAACAAATGTCTTTTCTTATAAATTTTTTCTACTTTATCTTTAATTTGCTTTTTTCCTTTATTAGGTAAATCCATATCAAATTGATCACAAAATTTACCTAATTTTTTTTCTCAAGTAAATTCTGTCTTTTAATTTGATTATTTAATTTTAAATCATTACAGAGAGTTAAACCCTCTTGAATACAAATACTAATTAGTTTACCGTAAGTATAATTTTCATAAGGAATATTTATATCTGCCTTTCTTAGTACTTTTCTGATTCTTTCTGCAAATAAGAAAGGTAAACCATCTATGAATTTGACTTTCCAAAGACTATTATTATAGTCTGGTATTTCATATATACGAGACAAAAAAGTATCTTTATACCATCTAAAATCAGTAAGTGTTTTACATTTTAGATTGCTTAATAAAGTACGAATTTGTTCACTATTATCAGTAAATTTACCAATAAAATACTCAATCATAGTCATTATTAGTGAATAGACTGCATTTTCTATTTGAATATTATCTTCAATTTTTATTGAATTTAAAATCTCATCTTTATGGGAGTAATGTAAATAATTATCCCACCAACCTTTAAGTTGACCAGTAAATCCTGCTATTATCATTTTAGCAATATTTTTATCATTATTTCCTGATGTTTTACATACAGTACTATACATAAGCATTCTGTGAGCAGTATTATAAATCTGCTTGTCACTAAAACCATCAATATTCCATTCATAAATAATTTTTCCATTATAACTATTAGAGAAAATATATTTTTGTTCTTCTATAAGAACATCCATGGGAGTTGGTCTATCATAATAATATTTATTTTGGGTAGGTCTGTCTGATTATTTAATTTTATTAATTTTTTCATCATAAATATTATCTAACTCTTCATTAAGAGTATGTATATTAAGATTTTTAAATTTTTTTCTAATAATTTTTCTATATCAGAAACAGAAGACTTAAATTTAAAATATTTAATATCTGGAGGGGATTGAATAGAAGAACTGGCAATAGAAACAATATTAGTTTCTGGTTCTTGTATATGAACATCTGGTTTAATTTGGTTAATAGCTATGACTATCTTATCTATTATATCTTTAAGAGAATTTATTTCTTCTTCTATTATAGTTAAATATTAATTTGTATAATTTTGTTTTTTCAAAATTTGATTAATATGTTTAATAGTAATTTGTAACATATCATTATCAAACAATTTTGAAAAGCATTAAAATTTAAAACTTTATTTTTTTTCTATAAGAAAAGGTCGCTGAGGAGGATAAAATGATTTTTGAATCAATCCAGAAGAAAGTTTATAATTTCTTTCAACAACAGAAATATAATCAATAATAAAAAATCAAGGAACAAAATGTATTAATTTATTTTGATTTTCACAGAACTTATAAAATTTTGAAACAATATATTCAAATTCTTCTTCAGAGAAACTTTTAAAATACCATTCTCTGAAAGATTCCCATTTAGGTTGATAAAATTTTGTATTGATCTTCGCTCTAGCACGAGATCCTTTAGTAAAATCTATTTTAAAAGTTTTATCCATTAAATAGTAAAATTCATTTCTGAAACTGTATCAGTTACTCTAACTTATTGAAAGTTACTTTTATGAACAATATTATTTTGATTTATAATTAAATCATCTACTGTATCTTGTACAAAGGATTCTACATCTTCTCGTATCTGAGAAGTAGAGACTCTAGAAGTTTATGGAATATCCACCATATAATCTATATGTGAAATAAAAGAATGACTAGATCTTGATCTACCATAAACAGAATAGGGTAATAATCTTCTTTATTCATTATTAAACTGTATTTGAACAAATCTTTCATTATTTTGTATTACTTGTTGTAAATATCTATTTATTATAGGATTTCTAGGAACAGCTTGTTGTAAAGATACTTTTTTCTCTCGTATATATGAAATACAATACTGTAATAATAATCTTTGGAAAGCCAAATTCATAGATGATTTACCTTTCTTATTTGCAGAAAGAATAAGAAAAGTACTAAGAAAGGAAGATATAAATATTCTTTATGAAAATTATACTTACGGTAAAATAATTAGTATTTGTATTTAAGAGGGTTTAGCTATCTGTAATGATTTAAAATTAAATAATCAAATTAAAAGACATAATTTACTTGAGAAAAAATAATTAGGTAAATTTTGTGATCAATTTGGTATAGATTTACCTAATAAATGCAAAAGGCAAATTAAAGATAAAGTAGAAAAAGTTTATAAGAAAAGACATTTATCTGATAGACAAAAAGATAAAAAGAAGAAAAGAAAAGAAAGCCGCGAATTACGGAAAGCTGAAAATTATAAAGCTAAAAATAAAATAATAATTTGTAGAAAATGTAAAAAGCCAGGACATTATGCTAATCAATGTTGGGCTAAAAACAAAATTAATAATTTAGATATGGATGAAAATCTTAAAGAAAAAATAAATAAAATAATCATGAATTCTAATCAATATATTGATAGTGAATCTGAGAATACTTCGAAAACATATGATTCAGAAGAAATTATAGAAACTGAATCAATTATTTTTGATCAAGAATGTGATAATTGTATAAAAGAAAAATCTTGTATAAATCATTTAAGTGATACTGAGAATAAAAATGATGAATTTTATCAACTTATGTCTCAATTTTAGGATTTAAATACTAATGTTTTAACTAACAATAATATTTTAGAATTCCTTAAAATGATTAAGGATCCAATATTAAAATATAATATAATAGATCAAATGGAAAATACTGCTTCAACCAGTAGTAATAATAATATTCTTGTTAAACAAGAACAATCTTATTCTATGAAAGAAGTTAAAACTCTTTTACAGAAAAAATATAGTAATCAAAATCATGTTACTATAAAAGATTTAGTTAAAGAGATTAATAATCTTAAAGAACAAATAAAAATTTTACATCAGAATAATAATCATTTAAGTTATCGTATCTCTATTATTGAAAATAACAAAGAAGAAAAGGATAGTGATAAAAATATTTCATTTTCTGATAACAATCATTTATCTGTTTTAAGTATGATTATATCTTAAAAATAGTATACAAATATTACTTTGTTAATAGATAATTCTTATAAAAAAATTTGCATTGTCGTTATTGATAGTGGTGCAGATTTAAATGTTATACAGAAAGGATTGATTCCTACAAAATATTTTCATAAAACTACTCATTCAATTTCCCATGCAGGATGAGAACCTTTAGAAATAAATTATAAATTACCTAAAGCTTATATTTGCAAAGATAAAAACTGTATGCAAACTAGTTTTTTATTAGCAAAAGATATTTCTACTCAATTAATACTTGGTTTACCTTTTATTTATCAAATATATCCTTTAAAGCATGTTGATGAAACATTTATAATAGGAACTTATCAAGGTAATCCTATTTCTTTTCAGTTTATAACTAAACATGTTCATAGAATTCTTAATGAATTACAAGAAAAGATTAATGATAGAAAAACTTTCCAACTTAACTTTTTAAAAGAGGAAATGAAAATATTAACTATAGATGATAAATTAAAAAAAATCCTAAATTACAGGAAAAAATTCAATTTATTTATAATAAATTTTCATTAGAAATATGTAATGACCTTTCTAATGCTTTTTGGAATAGAAAGAAACGTATAATCTCTCTTCCATATGAAGAAGATTTTAAGGAAATAAATATTCTTACCAAGACAAGACCTTGTCAAATGAATTCTGAATATTTAGAATTGTGCAAGAAAGAAATTCATTCTTTATTAGATAAATGTTTAATAACACCTTCTCAATTCCCTTGGTCATGTACTGCTTTTTATGTTAATAAACATTTTGAGCAGGAAAGAGGAGTTCCTAGATTAGTTATTAATTATAAACCTCTTAATAAGGTTTTAAAATGGATTAGACATCCTATTCCTAATAAAAAAGATTTACTAGATAGACTAGTAAATGCAATTATATTTTCAAAATTTGATTTAAAATCAGGATTTTGGCAGATTCAAATTAAAGAATCTGATCGTTATAAAACTGATTTTAATGTTCTTATAGGACATTATAAATAGTCAGTAATGCCATTTGGACTTAAAATGTCTCTTCAGAATTTCAACAAATAATGAATGATATTTTTTTTTATTGTTATAGCAATTTTATAATTGTTTATATAAATGATATTTTAATATTTTCTAATGATATTTAATATCATTTTAAACATTTAGAAATGTTTAAAAATATTGTTATACAAAATGGTCTTGTTTTAAACATTTAGAAATGTTTAAAAATATTGTTATACAAAATGGTCTTGTTATTTCAAATGGAAAATGATTTTATTTCAAAGTAATATTAGATTTCTAGGTCATATGATTGAAAAAGGAAAAATTATTCCAATTCAAAGAAGTATTGAGTTTGGATCAAAATTTCCTGATATTATAACTGATAAAACTCAGTTGCAAAGTTTTTAGGAAGTTTAAATTATATTTCTTCTTATATTAAAAATCTTACTCAAGATTCTGCTATATTATATGATAGACTAAAGAAAAATTCTTTACCCTGGACAGATAAGCATACTAAAGCTGTTCAGATTATAAAAGAAAAAGTTAAAAATCTTCCTTGTCTTATGCTTGCTAATCCGCAATGGGATAAAATTGTAGAAACAGATGCTTCTGATATAGGTTTTGGTGGAATTTTGAAACAAAAAGATCCCCAAACTAAACAGGAATATCTGATTCGTTTTTATTCTGGGAAATATAATAATGCCCAGAAAAATTATTCGACAGTAGCAAAAGAAATTTTAGCTATTGTACGATGTATTTTAAAATTTCAAGATGATTTATACAATCAAAATTTTATTATAAAAATTGATTGTAAATCTGCAAAAATTCATGTTTTTAAAAGATTTTAAACAAGATGTGTCTAAACAAATGTTTGCAAGATGGCAGGCTCATTTAGCTCCTCTTGATTTTGAAATCATTTATTAAAAAGGTGATAATTATCACTTACCTGATTTTTTAACTCGAGAATATTTATCTTAATGTCTTTATTTACAGATATGAATTCTCGAGGCAGAGGAGAGTCCTCTTATAGAAGAAAAAATACTCAATGGGAGAAAACTCCATGGACTATCGTGGAAAGATACTTAACCAATACATCATATGTATATGGTTCTTACAAACAAAGAGTATTTTATGAAAATCTTCTAATATCTACAAAAAGTGTTGATATAACTCACTTTTTCAGTAATACCCACCAAAAAAGAAGTTATAACTTCTCCAAATTCATTATTAAAAAGATAATGTCTATTGAATAATGGGGTATATCTCTATTGGTTGAAAAAGAATTTTATTCTAAAAGTCATAAAATGAGTTTTAAATTCAATTTTTGGGATTATATTGAGAGTTTTAATAAAACTCTATTTTATGAAAATTAAAAAAGAAACATACATGGTTTCTAAATATTTGTGAAAATGTTTTCATCATCCTGTTCCAAATTGGTTTTTAATATGGTGGAAGATATTTGGTCCATCAGCAAAAATTTTGCTAGAGGTTTTTATAAAACCCATGAATACTTGGTTAAATGTTTCCCCAAGTATTAAAAAAATCATTTTCTGAACATTGAATAGATGGAAAAACTTTATGTTTGTTCTTCATGGAATTTGGAATTCCATGGATCTGGAAATGGCAACAAGAATTTGGGTACACTGATGTAAATATCCTTTGCATATGGCGTGTCAGTTCCACTAAATTTTGGGACAAATTATTGAGAGATGATCCAGAAATAGGAAAGCCTTATGGCTATGACACTCTTCATCAAATGGAGGAGAAAATTTTGTTATATCAGAAAGAATTTCATAATCAACAAGAGAAGGAGAAAGCCTCTATGAGTCTATTTAAGATTCTTACTCAGAAATAATCTGAGATTTATTCAAAAGAAAAAATGATTGAAGTTTATATTGAAGAAATGAAAAAGGATCTTTATAAGAACATTGGCTGCTCAGACTCCAAATCAGATAAATATATGACGTCTGAATCAAGTGAAAATCAATTGATTCATCTAATGCAGATGCAAGATGCACAAGATCCAGAGGATGATATTCCTCAATTTTCTCAAATTAATGATATTTTTTAGAATCTCAAAAATTCTCTAAAAGATAATATTAAAGATGATTATGATATTCATCTTTAATCTAATCAGGTCTTATCATCAACAAATGGGTGTCATATCACATAACAAGTGGGTGGCATATCACATCAACAAGTGGGTGGCATATCACAATCACTGTAGACTTTTTGAATTTTGTAACCATGTTACTATTTGCTTTAATAAAGCATTGTACTGTTTATATTTTTAGTTGGAATCCGGGGTTTCATGTCCGGCTCTTCCATCTATTTATAGGGTCATTCTATGTTCTTAGAAAACACGGTCGAGTTTGCTCCCCTCTATTTATTTCTTGTAAAACAACCCTTCTATCAATAAAAGCTTCCACTTCTGACTACAAACTTTGTAAGTTATTGTTTTATTTTCTGTTTTTATTTACTGTTTTTATATTAAAAAATATTTCTTAAGTTTAGCCTAAATGACAGGCTAAAACATTAGTGTTAAATTATCCCATTACTATAACATGATCTTTATTTATTTGTAACTTGGAATTAAATTGAAATGATAAAAAATTTATTTAAATTTTGGAATATTATGTAATATAAAGGTTAATGGTTGGAACATAAGATTTAAAGACGAACCATGAAATAGTAAACACAAGGTTCGAGGTTAATTAGGCAACATAAATTCTTGTTGTAGCACTTCAGCCTGCTTAGCCGAAAGATGGCGTTTAAGGCATTTATGGGTGAATTTTTATGAATTTATGTTTCTGAAGTTGTCCTTGGTAAATCATCTGTTGTTTAATTTCTCTGGTATATCTTTTGTAATTCCTCTTATGTTTTGTAAAATTACCATAGATGAACTTTATATTCATTTTTATTCTGGAAATTAAATACCTCTTTTTATTAGTTCAGTGATTTGAATATGGTATATAGGCTGAAAACCAATAATCTCCATGTGTGCGAAAGTCACTAAGGAAACATTTGGTAAAACAATGCCACATATCATAATCAGTTTGTATTCCAAGCCTCAGATGGTATCAATATATAATTTTAAAATAATGCCAAATATCATATTATTTATCATGATATACTATTTATCCTCATTTTTCATTTTCTTATCTATCTTACTACTCATCTTTTTTTGATCTCATACCACAAACCAAGCGGTATAATGATAATATTGCAAAAGTTGGAAATTAAGCACACTTAGTGAAAATATAATTTTATATGTCAAATGCTTGGTTTAATTGTGACACTTTATAATATAACGTAAAAAAATAATTTTTATATTTTGAACATTTGGTTTATGTGAAGCTTGTGTGGTGTAAGATTTTTGCATACAAGGAATTTGAACTGAAATTAAAGATAAATGGAAGAGAAAGATGAAGGTCAAATATTGGAAAATAAAATATAATACCTTTTTTGAACGTAAAAAGTTCTTTTTTAAAATTGAAATCCATAATTTTTGAAAGAATTTGAGATAATTTATATTCAAATTCTTTGACAATCCTTTAAATTCCAAATCTCATCCACCAAATATGTAAAATGGTATCAGAAAATCTAAATTCCATCAAATATTAAGATCTTTGAACCCTTCTCGGAGCAAGTTTGATATGAACTACACTTTCGATTTATTGAGACATACTCTAAAGAAGTCCACTGTGAAGCTTCTTATTTAAAACATGAAATTAAATTGGTAGTAATTTTACTTTTGTTATTATTTAATAAAAAATACTAATTTTATCATGTTTATAATCACTAACGTGATATTTTAATTATGTAAGTCTTCACGTTTTAACAAAAGTCGATCAAATGTATTCTGTTAATAAATATTTTAAATATATTATATGAAAATGTTAGAAATTTTTTTTAAAAAAATAAAAACACTTCCCTGTCACCTTGCTCCCGCACACGACCAGAGTGGCGCAGCCCGTGATTTATGGATTGAAGCATGGGTAAAAATGTAATTTGATGCGAAGACCCCTGTGAATCAAAAGGCCGGGCGGGCTCAGAGAAATTTCATTAAAAAGTATGAGAGCGGAGAGAGAGGAAAGCTCGACTTCTTTAACGTCAAAGTTCGATAAACCCTAAATTGTAATAAAAAAAAGTCCAGCAATTCAATTTTTGCTTTTTTGGCTGATTCCTGGGGGAAGCTATTTATTTCCATGGGCGCGCAAGAGAAATCGCCAAACGCCAGCAGTTCCATGCAGGTCAGGATACAGTTGAGCGAGGATCGTTGTATTGTGTTGACGCGTTCTTCAAAATTCCCCAAAGGACGACTAATTGTGAACCCTATCTGTTATACTTTAATGGGTTGAATTTTGCCCTGGAATTTATTTTTAATTTCGGCTCCAAGAGCAGACACCGATGCATTTTTCTAGCTTCCAAGTGCGTTTTAAGCTGCTCATTTAGCTAGTTCTTGTTTAAATGGAGAAACATCTAGTTTGCTTATGATAAATATTTGATTGTTTACTGTTGATGGCACTTACCATTAGTTCTGTCGTTTCTGTGTACTCTGGTCTATAAATGCCCGAGGCTACCACTCCTATGAACAAATTATTTTCTTTTGTCTGATGGATTTGAGAATGAATCCAGCAAGAACTTTGGCGTCCACATGAAAAGTTATGCAGCATATAAAGGAATTAGAAGCTCTTGATAATAGGCTACTTGGTTTCAAGTCTCAACGCTAAGCACCTATTGGGCTTTTGAAATGGGGACCTGATCGACATTTTTGAGCTATAAGCCTATAACAATTATTAGTTAATCACCAAAAACTAGTTGATATACTAGCATGTTCTGACGTTTTGTTTATCCTAAGTAGCTGTATAATGAAATTATTGTGATGAAACAATTTGGTGAAGTAGAAAATTGATTGACAATTAGCCTAACATGGTTCATTGAGAATTGAATGGTTGTGCATAACTGTATGGTATATGGCAATCATGCTAGGAAAAGGCAGTTGTAGGATATCATGGCCTTGCATCATACTGAGAATACTGGTGATCGTGATTCATGTCTATAGTTTATAGATGATATTGAATTGTGAATTTTGCGAGATTTCCCCAGGAAGTGTACAAGTTCTCCATCCTTCTGGTTCTGGCTAGCTGCTTCCTCTTTTATGGCAGCTTCATGTTATACCAGCCTCTGGAAAATAGTATTGTTGGGTTTTCTATCCCTGAGTAACTACCACCTCTGCACATATTTACATACTAGGAAGAGTGATCTTCATTTATAAACCAGAGAAAGATGCAGCATGCACCTTTTGATATAGTCATATTTGAGGATCAAATAGCCATGTCTAGAATAATAGTTTGACTGTTCAGGAATTTACAGAAATTTCCCGGATATTTATCATTTTATTCAATTGAATTATTGCTATTGGTGTCAATTTTATGTCTCACCTCTGTCGATAGAGTTGCTTAGTTCTTCCATGGGTTAATATAACTGCGAGGTCGGCTGAGGGAAATATTTTATTCTAACAGCTGGTGGACGCATGCTGGCTGTCTTGTTTCCTACACTCTTATGTAGTTACTAATATCCCACAAAGCGCATTGAGGCTAACCTTAGCATTTAAAGATATACTAAGTTGTATCTTTTTAGTAAGGAGAGAGTCTTGGACGTAAGTCACACATTCTTCCACACATCTTGATGTGCCTAAAGGCACAAGGCCCGTTTCTAGTTTAGTGTAAAGTTTTGTGTAGCTGAAAATAAATATAGTCATACTTCACTTGTGCATTAGTGATTGTTTCGTTGTTGTTTAATGCTTTGTGGAGTCTATATTAAGTGTCGTTAAAAAATTTAATCGCATGTTTAGATTCTAAATAAATAAAAAATTATTCCTCAGTGCGCTGTGCCTGAATAAGACATGACTCAGCTTGTGCCTTAGTGTTTGTTGTGCCCTTAACAACTTTGCATCCTTCCTTTGCATCCATGGAAGATGCAGTGTGTTCCACCATTTTTTCTATCCCACGTTCATTGATTACGTATTCGTGATATAAACTTAAAAATTGCTTAATACATAGGTGTTTGCTACACAATTAATATTTGTATGCACAGAAATTTGTTCTCTCATACCTCACTTGTTTTTGTCTTTCTTTCAGCGTGTTAAAGTATATCGCCTGAATGAGGATGGGAAATGGGATGATCAAGGAACTGGCCACGTCACTGTTGATTATCTGGAGGTTTGACATTTTTGTGGTTCCCTTAATTAACAGTCTCTTCTTAGCATAATAACATTCCAGTATGAGATTGAAACATTGTCACTTGTGTTCCAGAGGTCAGAAGATCTAGGACTGTTTGTTATTGATGAGGAGGACAGTGAAACATTACTTTTACATCGCATCAGCTCTGATGATATTTATCGTAAGCAAGAAGGTATCTTTTTGTTATAATTAGTTCCTTTTACAAAAAATACCTATGCTTCTTCCAGTTTCTATTGATTATATTTGATCATATACACCTTCAGATACAATCATTTCATGGAGGGATCCTGAGTTTTCAACTGAATTGGCTCTAAGCTTCCAAGAGACTACCGGTTGCTCATATATATGGCTAGTATCAGATATTTTTTATACCTGTTATTGTTCTTCCATTCACTTGCTATTTAATTTCAATGCTTAGTTTACTTGTTTTTTTGTTTAGGGACCATATATGTAGCGTACAAAGGAATATGCACTTTAGCTCACTTACTGGTATGCGATGTTGATTTCTTTGTTTGCTTGTTATTTGTTTTTTGGTAATTTATTTTATGCCTTCTTTACTATCTTTGCTTCCCAAACTTATGCCTTCGTACTAATCTAAGAAACAGAGTGGTATAATGAAAACCTTGTGTGTTTGAGAGGGCTGGGAAGAATATTAACATTTTTATTTTTCCTTGTGAATGATTTCAAGTGAGGCCGAACAACTATATGTTGCACTCTATTATAATTCCTTTTTCAATTAATGGATCACTAACAACAGGAATCTTATCAAAATGTGATCTTATTACACTCTTGAAGCTTACGTGTAGGCTTTGAGACTCAATTTCCTTCTGACTAGATAGCTAATTAGCTATTATAGCGTCACTTATAAGTATCTGTTTTTTTATCATCTGGATTTGGTGGAATGGATTCAGCCTTTTCTTTGTGGAAAAGTTTGTTCAGTTTATAGCATATCCTGGCATAAAGATATAGATGTGATGCTCCATTTACGCCGAGCCATTTTTCAGATGAAACATACCACAACGTTGACAGCAAGTTGAGGGAGTTACCTTCAGTTGAGCTGTCCACTCTTCCTTTGATACTTAAGGTACCTTCCTTTCTCCACCATCTCCTTCCCCAAAAAAATACATATATCATGATTCTGCGGTTGTTTAGTTTTCTTTGTGGCTCTAGTGACGCATGAAATTTACATATTTGAATATACTTAAAGTTACTGCTAGGTTTCTTTTCTCTTTGCAGACAGTGGTTGAGAGTGGCATTGCAGATCAGATTCATGTGGCCGAACTTATATTGCATGATGTAAGCACTCTGAGTAAACGCCTTGGACATTATGTTTGTATTGTTATTTGGTTCATTTCTTATATTTGTCTTGTTTTGCTCATGTTCTTTATCAAAGAAATCCTCAAGTAAACAGCTAGTTGCACAATCAAAAAGGTTGACAGGCGGAATCTTTGTTAGTGTATGCCCTGGAGTTTGTTGTTTTACATTATAGTTCACCCTTTGTAGGAATTTGTGGATAGTTTCCTAAAATGAGCTGATGAAATAAATTATTTGATCAAATGATTGATGATGTCGTTTCCCTCTTTCATCAATTTTTTGAACATCCATTTTCCGAGGATTAAGTTGGACTCTAATTTCTTAATTGTTTTTCGTGTCATTTTATTTTCTGGCAATGCTAATTTATTTTTGTTATTTGCTTGGCTCAAGTTATTAGTAAGTATTAATGGAACTGGATCTCATCTGTGATGCAGCAAGATTTTTTTGGGAAGCTGATGGACTTGTTTAGGATGTGTGAAGACCTGGAAAACATAGACGGTCTCCGCATGATTTTCAAGATTATCAGAGGAATCAGTAAATATCATTGCTACTGCACTTAGCCATGTTATTCCATGTTTGCGGATTAGTGTTTGTCTAATAATGCTTTATGAAACTTGCAGTTCTATTGAACAGTCCTCAGATCTTTGAGAGAATATTTGGTGATGAATTGATCATGGATATAATCGGCTGCTTTGAATGTATCTCCTTTCTCTCATCCCACATCCCCTCCTTCTCTCCTTCTCTCCAGTCCTTTTACTTTTTCTCAAATAGATATCTGAAGTTCCCAAGGTTTTATTGAACTTGTCCTGAGGCTACTTTAGTCGAGATAGGTGGTTAAATCCTATCATTGTCCATCACATTTTTCTTGATAATGTTTCTATGTTGTAAAGTCTGTCTTAGGGCTAGTCAATCGGAGTGTTATTTAGATATCATCCCAGTCATATGACTTGTATCGCTCTTCCCATTGTCAATGACCCCACGAACTTGTGTTCAATCTTACCGTTACTCAGTGTGGCGCCATGTGATGTTTTATTCTGTATATTGAAGTTTGTAGAGATTATGGGGCGCTGAATCTGTAAATATATTTTTTTTCACCTGTTGAAATTCCATGGATTAGTGAATCTTTTCTGACAGCATTTTTCTCATTTATACACTCTCTAATAGGCTTTTGAACCCTTTCCCTATGTTCAGCTTTATCTCCATACATTATCTAGTCATTTGTTCCAGCTTAATATGAACTGAAAGTGTCTCCAAAGAACTGGAACACGATGAATCATGAGTGCATGCCTACTCCATTGTGCTAGGATTGCATTAGGCATTACGATCTCGTGTTGTTAGTGCATTCTGGATGTTTGATTGTTAGCCTGGCTCTCTCTCTGGCTGCCACCTTTTTCTAGGTTTAATTGAATTGCTTCAAATTGTCTGCACAGATGATCCGGAGGTACCTCATGTTCAACATCGCAAGTTTCTAAAAGAGCATGTGGTATTTAAAGAGGTATAATTTCACTTACTTCTCCAATCTGCCTTCCCTACCCTACCACCATACCATATAGAAGTGATAATGCAAATTCTGCTGACAAGGATGTTGCTAATTGGTGTTGGGAGTTGAAGTGGTCCCTTAATATTTCCAATTCTACTCATGTGAACTTGTTTCAGGTCATACCTATCAAAGATCCTGTAGTTCGTTCGAAAATACATCAAACTTACAGAGTTAGTTATCTGAAGGTATCCCTGTCAAATACAGATCCTATTTTCCATTTAGTTGCGTTAATGAATTCCATTTACACCTTGAATTGCCTCTTCCAGGATGTCGTTTGGCCCAGAGCACTGGATGAAGCCATTACTGTCAATTTTAATTCTATTATTCATTCAAATAATGCAATTGTAAGACTATTTTCAAATTTATTCTGCACTTCATATCTTGTTTCTTTTGTAAACCAATTTTATTTTGTTTGACTTTTTTGTAGGTTGTTTCTCTGTTAAAAGATGATAACGCTTTCATTAAGGAATTGTTTTCAAAGCTGAAGTCTTCTACTACAGAAATGGAAACAAAAAAAACTTTGGTAAACATTGATACCGATTTAATCTTTACCACATGTTTAAAGATTCAGCGGTTGTACTCTCAAACTCTAAGCCAAAATTGTAGGTTCAAAAGATCACTTTATTGAATGAACAATAATGTGGCTTTAATAAGCCTTGCAAAGTAGAAATGTAAAACAAAGTGCAACAACGTTCACATAACCTAAAGATGTGGTGAATCTGTTACAGGAATGATTCAAACCTAAACTACATCCCTATAAACCAGGGCAATATTAACAGAAGCAACAACGGAGGTGTGACTAAGTCACCAAGACACCATCAATCTTAACATATCCTCCCTTGAAACTGACCTGCAAATTGCTGTCATTTTACCTCTGGTACTAAACAAACTACAAGCAGCTCCCTTAATCTCATGAACACTTCAAGCGTCAAGGGCTCAGTCATAATGTCAGCATACTGATCTTTCGATCCACATTGCTCTAGCTTAACAACTCCATCCTTTGATAAGTCACGAAGGAAATGGAATTTAACATCAATATGTTCACTCCTACCATGCATAACAGGGTTCTTCGATAACTTAATGGTCGAACTATTTTCACAAAAATAACAGTGCGCTTAGCTTCAGTGGTGGAGAGAGTGACTACCAGTTGTTTATTTGAGGACCATGCTACTGCACCTGAGCTAAGCAGGAACACATACCCCGACGTACTTTTCGGATTCTTTACATCTCCTGCATAGTCGCTATCTGAGTAGGCCACCAACTTCTCTTCTCCACCTCACTTGTAAAATATTTCCAACTCATTAGTACCCTTTAAGTAACGAAGAACTCTCTTCGCTACTTGTTGATGTAATTCTGCCGGCCTCTCCATGAACCTGCTGATCAAGCTCAACACATATGCTAAGTCAGGCCGGGTGGCAGTCAAATACATGAGACTGCCCACGTTTGTTTATAAGTAGTTGCATGGACAATGATACCATCTTCATATACAGCTGGATTTTTCACAGGATTGCAATGCTCTGTGCCAAACCTCTCAATCACTTCATTAGCATACTTCTTCTGGTTTATGAAAATTCCCTCACTGCCTTGCACCACTTCCATACCGAGAAAGTATTTCATCCTCCCAAGATCAGACATATCGAACTCTTGTTTCACAGAGTCCTTGAACCTTTCGATCACTGTTTCATCATTCCCTGTAAAAATCAAATCATCAACGTACACACTCACTGCAAGAGGTTTCCCTCCTTCAGCCTTTGTAAATAAGGTATGTTCACTAAGACAACTCTCAAAACCCTCTTTGGTGAAGTACAACTCAATCTTGCTGTACCAAGCTCGTGGAGCTTGTTTGAGTAAGTAAAGGGCCTTCTTGAGTCTATATACCTTGTCTTCTTCTCCCTTTTACTTCATAACCCCGAGGTTGCTCATTGAATACTGCCTTATTCAATTCTCCGTGCAAGAATGCACTCTTCACATCGAGCTGGTGCACACTCCAACTTTTGTAATCAGCTAGTTCTAGAATCATTCTGATGGTGTCCCAACGAGCTACTGGAGCGAATACCTCGGTTTAATCTATCCCAAACTACTGAGAATATCCCTTGGCCACGAGTCGAACTTTATATTTATCAACGTCACCATTCTCGTTCAGTTTGGTCTTAAATATCCATTTAACTCCTATTCTTTTTGCTTCAAACGGTAGTGTAGTTAATTCCCATGTTTGATTCTTTTCGACGACTTTGATCTCTGAGTCCATAGCTTCTCTTCACGTCAAATTCTTGGTAGCTTCTTCAAAGGACACAGGATCACCGATCACTAATGGCAGTAAACATTACACAATTATCATCCTCCTCTTCAGATAATCCTTCACCACTTACGTAATCTTCCATCCAATGTTGCTGCCTTCTTATCCTCCCTTGAACTGGACTTGGAGGATTTTCTTCCGTTGAAGCATTTGAAAATGAACCAGTAGCACCATCGTCAACCTGCTCTTCCTCTTCACGACCTCTTGCTCATCACCTTCATCTCCCCACTCAAGGACATCATACAAGGGGGGTTTGGTCATCTCTCTGTGTTGTGTCATCCACTGTTTCTATCCAGAACAACCTCTTACAGCGATGCCCGGGAAGATATAATTCATCGCAATTATAATACAGACCTTTCGCCTTTCGTTCTTCCATCTCGGAGCGATTTAATCGCCGGATAAACGGACCCGTTGATTGTTGGACAGCATTGCGGCGGTTAGTGGCCGTGGTATGGGATGGACGTGCACCAGAGCGCACGTCATATAACCTTGCGAGGGGCATGGCCCTTGGTAAGTCCAGGGGTAGATGGATGAGGACCTCTGCTGCAATACCCTCATGTAGTCCGCTAATTAAAAGTTCCACTAGTTGGTCTTGTGATAGGTTGGTCGTCCTCGCCATTAAGTGTTTGAATTTCTTCTGATAATCTTCCACAGAACTCGTCTGTCTTAATTTAGATAGTTCTCCCAATTTAGTGCAGCGTAGGATTGGGCCGAAACGTAAGTGGCATTGCTCCTTGAAGTCATTCCAAGTCATGTTGGGGCTGTTCTCTTCTACCTTCAAGAACCATAATTGCGCATCTCCCTCCAAGTGAAACGCTGCGATCCCTACTCGGTCGTGGACGGGTGTGTTTTGATGGCGAAAGAGAAATTCACAGTGGGTGAGCCACCCGAGCAGGTCGGCCAACCCATCATATCAAGGAAGGTCCAGCCGTGTATAGCGCCCTCTGAAAAAAATTTTTCCTCTGTCGGGTTCGCCATGTCGAGAATCGCTTGAGCCCTTCGCGTTACTGTCTATGTCATTATTTTGAATGGATTCTGTTCGAACAGCCGCCAAGGAGAGGGATAGCTCTTCCAGTTGTTCTTGAAACCCTTGCTGAATCAGGTCATGTGCCTTATTGTCCTTTATGTACATTTTCATGAATGCATCCAGTTGTTTCGAGATGGCCGAGTCACCCATTACACCCTGCTCTGATACCACTATGTCGTGTTCCCGCGTAAATGATCGTGTAATGGGTCTCTTGCTAGATGAAACCGTGGAATCCAGATTCCACGTTGGTTTATTAGACTTTCTTCCTTGTCGACCAATTGTATGAATAAGGGTGAGGCTCGATAGAGAGAACCTCGCGATCTCTGAATATTTGTTTATGCTGGGAAATTTTGATGATCTTTTATTCAACGCTGAATGCATATAAATACAAAAGAGTCCTAGCTCACCATATCCTAAAGATGCTAACCAACAACCATATCCTAAAGATGAAAAGATAACAAACCCGATCTCAAATACCAAATCCTATCAAAATCAAAGTAAACAGATAAGAAAAAGAATCCTAATCCTTGGGCTTAAATCGGCCGTGCGTGTGCCTCTTGTAAACCAGAACTTTCGGACTCTCTTGTGGTGCTTGGCCCGCAGTGGTGGTCGTTACAAATTATCAGACTAGTGTCTTCAGAAACCCCTAAGCAAGGGATTTAGGGAAAACTGATGATATCATGCAAAATTGACATCCAAGTTGATTTTTGTTCTTGATGCATGAATGTCTGAATCATTTTGATTTTTTTCCCTGTATTTTATGTTTATATTTGTATTATATTTTAAGTGGTCAAGAGAGAACCTGGTGGTTCCTGTCTCACCTTGGACCTTTAAGAAACTTTGTTTGAGATCTCTATGTTGGCGTAGGTACACTTCTTACATGAATTTTGTACCTTAAGTAAGAGCTTACAAATGGTCCATCAGCTTCGTCTATTTAGGTAAGTTGAATATTTTTATATTACTTGCTGTTCTTTTGAAAGTTATTAAACCCATTAAGTAGTTTCTAATTTAGGACACTTTCAAAATTTCATTGTACTCTGCTAACATCTTTCTTCAATTATGTTGTTTGTGCTTTCTTTATACTTGTAGAGATCTTGTCACTGAAGGCATATTTGATATCGTTGCTGATGTCTTGCAAAGTGTAGACAAGAAGCTTGTATTGACTGGGTGATGAATTAAATCATTAGTCTAGGAACCAATTTTTTTCATCTTTTCATTTAGTTTCTATTTCGGATAATATCTGATGGTAAATTGTTGTGATGATGCAGAACAGACATCCTCGTACTTTTCCTAAATCAAGATCCAAATATTCTGCGTGGTTACGTGAGTCAGCAGGAAGGGGTTCTCTTTGGACTTCTTGTAAGTTATATGACTGTGAGTATTTAGTCTTTAGGTTTTCACAATCTATTCAAATTTTTGGCACTTCTTTTTAAGGTGGTGAATATCACTTTTTTGTGGGAAAATATTATTAGCGTTCTAAGTTGATTATTGCATCACCACTTCTCTTCATTGGGAGTACTTCACACTGTTTTATACACATCTTTTGTGTTTTTAAGTGTAAAATTTTAAAAAATTATAGAAAGGAAAAAGGTTTAAAGTTGAATCAATGTTTAATAATTTTTTTAACTTTAATAATTACAGCGGCTTCTCGATTTGTAGGTGAAAAATATGTTAACAGATTTTGGAGATGATATGCACTGCCAATTTGTTGAGATTCTTCGTAGTCTCTTGGACTCTTATACATCTGGATCACAGGTGCACTGGCTAATTCTCATTGAACACAGTCTCACCCTCCCTCACTCTCTCCTCAGTTCCATTGTGATCCTTATCTGTTTATCTTAAATATAGGTGGTCCTTGTCTTGTACATGATTTAATTTTGTTGCAGCGAGATACTACTGTGGAAATTTTCTACGAGAAACACTTGGGACAAATAATTGATGTCATAACATCTTCATGCCCTCCAAAGAGTGCTGGGGAAATTTGCAGCAAGTACACGGGCTCGGATGGAGGACTGAGGAATCAGAGTCATGTGAAGCCTGAAATACTATTGAGTATATGTGACCTTCTATGCTTCTGTGTTTTGCACCATCCATATAGAATAAAGTAATTTCTCTGTTCCTTGTGTTTTTCTTAGCTGTATATTTGACATTAGATTTCTTTTTGAACTTGTGCGCCATTGTTTATAGATGCAGTTTTCTTCTTAATAATGTGATCGATAAGATTTTGTATCTGACAAGAAGAAGAGAAAAGTATCTTATTGTTGCTGCAGTTAGATTTGTGAGGACGCTTATTTCACGGAATGTAAGTTAATAGTTCTACCTTTCTAACTCTCGTGAGTGATGTTTTGAAGAAAGAGATTGCTTTGTTTTGAAACTTTTTATTACCTCAGTGAGCAAAATTATGTGAAGAAGTTTTACTTGCCTATGGGCATACATTTATGTTATTATTTTAATCGAAAATTTGTTTTCATTATTTACTTATTTCTTGTTGATTTCCAACATTTCCTGACTATTTATGAGTATGAACCTTCAAAATATATGATTGATTAGTTTCCTGCTTTCATGCATGCAAAGTTTGCTCACAGATTGCATAAATGATTATAATTTACTTCCATTTCCTTCGACAAATTTGACATTCTAATATTTCTTGATAAAATAACCATGTGCAATGGGCAAATGAAATACTTGAAAGAATTTGAACTTGTTCTGTTCGGCCTCTCTGCCTTGTTAAGTTGACTCGTTCTCATGAAAAAAATTTACGAGTCTGTTTGTTTAATTCTTCCTAAACTAGAGTGGTCACTGGAGTGTTTCTTTATTTATTTCAACTATCAATTTACCAGTGATTGTTTACGATTTGTTGCAGGATGAGCATCTGATGAATCACTTTGTGAAGAATAACCTTTTCAAACCAATAGTGGATGCATTTGTTGCTAATGGGGATCGTTACAATCTTCTGAATTCTTCTGTTCTCGAACTATTTGAATATATTCGAAAGGTGGGGCTTATATTCCCACAGGTCATTAGCACGCATGACTGATGCATCCATCTGCGTCTAGCAATTATTTTTCTGAAGCATATCTTCTGCAGGAGAACTTGAAGATATTACTCAGGTATTTAGTTGATACATTCTGGGACAAGTTGGCCAAATTCGAGGGTTTATCGTCAATGCAAGCTCTGAAAGTTAAATATGAGCAGGTATATTGTTCTAATGTTGTCTGTTGATTCACCTAATTTAAAATCATACGTGATTATGATACATCATGCATTTACAGTCTCTAGAAAGTGTGGGTACATCAAGTACTGGCAATCTGCTAGACCAAAGAAAACGAACTGACGAGCGCGCTTTGGAAAAAGAAGAGGAGGATTATTTTAACGAGGGCAGGTTTGTAATGCATTTATCACTGAATGATTGTCTTTTTGTAGAATGCAAACTGTATATGTTGGAACTCAGAATACTGATATTTCTGAGTGAGAATGTGGATTCAAATCAGCGATGAAGAAGATTCTGCATCCGCACAAATGACAAGTGCAGAACGGTCCCAAATTCAAGCTTCTGTAGCTAATGGGTTTGCACCTGGCCACCCATCGCCCAGGTACTTTATGGCTTCACTAGAGTTGTAAATTTTATCTTCGTAAATAAATGTTTTGCGAAATACTTTACATCTGTGCATGAAGGTCTGGTGGACTTGTTGATTACGATGATGATGAAGATGACGAGGATTATAGGCCGCCAGCTCGAAAAATGATAGATGCATCTAATGAAAATGAGGGAGGGACAGAATTCCCCTTGAAACGTAATATGGTTTCAAAGGAGGAGCCTGAGGCCAAAAGGTTGCAACGTTCTCCAAAAAGCTTAAAACCGAGGGAAGGTGTTTTCGCTGCCTTGTGCTCAACCCCTAGTCAGGCATCACTACCCAGTAAGAAAACAGCAACTATCGCGTTTAACACTTCCCAGTTAGATGCGAACAAGAACTCTACCGAACCAAATTATGAAGAGAGAAGATATATTAAGTCTTCTGGCAATTGTCAAAATGTTGAAGTGGAAAACCACACTGATACGGAAGAAGCTTCTTCTAGAAGCTTCTCTGATAGTTTGCATGATTCTTCTGACAATAGGCATCGTGGGGATGACTTGCCTTTGCTACAATCAAAGTCCTCACCAGAGATGGCTGTGAATGGATCTTGAGCTGCGATGAATGAACTATTCATTGCCATTCATGATAGTTTACTTCTACTCGAATCTGGTGGAGTCTGCACACGTCAATTTTTCCAGAGAATTTGACCATATAAACCAGTGAGGGGTACAAACAAACAAAAAACCCTCGATTCTGGGAGAGGATACTGTACAGTACCATGCAAGGGTGCCGAAGGATGCGCTTTAAGTAGGCTGTTCTTGTTTAGGTTTTATTGGTTTGGGTTCAGTAATTGTCATGATGTAAGAATTTCATTAGCTAAAGTTTTTGCTTCTTTAACTGTCCCTTCTGCTTTAAGTTGATGATGTTACGTCTTAGTTTTATATGAATTATATACATTTGATATAAGGTAGGCCAGAAATCTTATTATGCATGTGTAAGATTTGGATTTTATACAAACTGGGAAATGGTAGGGACCCTGATGGAGGTTAGTTTTGTATCTCATGCCCGTTTCTTCGAGGAAATGTAGATTATGATAGTTGTCGAGGAAGATTATGTTCAGTTAGTTTGGCTGAATCCATGTAGCTCTTTACATGAGAGTACTACCGAGATGCTTTAGGCAAGAGGAAATTGGATGTACGAAAGAAATAACAAACTTTTTGCTTTATTTCTCTCATTCTCCTAACCTCTTTTGTATTTCTCAGTGGAATATATGTACCTTTGCTAACATAACGGTCACGTGGGAAACCTGATGATTGAAATTAAAGATATAGCATCAATAATTGCCCAGAGGTTCAGGTTTTGCAAGGAGCTTCATTTTTTGTCAAGAATGTGTCTACGAATATTTTGGGGTTCGGAGAGACGAGGAGATGAGCCTCGGGGAAAAACGAAAAACAAAAAACAAAAGAGAAAAAAACAAAATTCTTTAACGCTGATATTCTTGAAGGCCAAGTGTTTTATCACGTCTCTAGAAACACATTTCAATGCATGACCAGATGTTTCGTATTTTGTGAATTTTGGGTGTTCAGCAACGTTGTATTTGGGAAAAAGTTTGTAAGGTTCAAAATGCGATAATGTAATCTAACTATACGTAAATACAGGAAAATGATAAAATATCTAATTAAATGTATGTCCAAAATCATGTTTATATGTTTAAGTAGAAATTTTTATCTGATTGTTTATATACGGCTTTTAGGATTTTTCGATGATTTGACGAGAAACGAAGATTTGAGAGTGGTTAAGAAAAATATTTTTATTAAATAATTATTTTTAATTATTTAATATATAATGTAATTAATGTGTAATTTTCGAAAAAATAGGATGTTAGGATATTTTTACATGTCGAGTCATATTTTAAACCCGTAATCGACTTCTGGCAAAATTAAGGACTTTTTTAGTGATCGGATAATATTTTTGAAAACTTTTCAAAATGAAATATTTTATGTGTTACACCTTCGTTTTCTCATCGTTCAATCATATTACGTATTTTTGATTGATTTTGCATGATATATTATAGATCTACCAAGTTATGTACGTCTTGAAGGGTTATGCATAGAAAACTCTCTTTATCCTCGCTTGATTCTCACGTTTTTGGCATGGTTTGAAGGGGCTGTCAGGTTTCGGTGTTTAAGGGATCGAACCACGACAGCGTTGAAGGTGTTTAAGTACTAGAATCGATCGGGATCAAGTCATGTAGAGGGCAGATCGGATCGTAGGGTTTTGGGGATGTTTTTGGCTCGATCGGGTAAGGGAAGAGGGGCAGTGTGCATAGGTCCGATCTGAGACATGGGTGGGTGGTCGTAGTGTGTGGCTTGGATCGAGAAGCATGTGATGGCCATGTTTGGTGCTTTAGGATGAACCAGCGCACATGGGTTGGAAGGCTAGGGCTTGCAGGAGGGTTCGGTCTGGTCCTAGAAGGGTCTGGTTTGGGTCTGGTCCGAGCTGGTTTGGGCTATGGTCAAGCATATGGCTACGTAGTGAAGCAAGGGTTTTGTCGTTTATTGCATAAAACTCCAGCAAGTTTCCGGGCATCCTTCGAGGGTCTTAATTGGTCTGATTTAGGTTGTTTAAGGTCTGGTTAGGTATTATTAAGCCATGGTTAAAGTTTGGTTGAGTTTCGAGTTGATTCGGGTTAAAACCGGGACTCCGGTCTAAGTCTTAAAATTAATTATGAAACTTAATCAGTGGGCTTGGGTTATGGCTAAGAAAAGATTAAAAGTGTGTTTTAGTAAGCTCGGACGGATTCGGGTCGAAGTTCTATGGTCCAGAAGTAAAATGGTCAAGGTAGAGTTTTAGGGGCAAAATGATTATTTTGCACCTGAATTATGTTAGCAGTTCTGACAGTGTCCTGATAACTGAAAGTTTATGTTTAAAAATGTTTATTTTGAATGAATATATTTTTTTTATGTAAAATGTTAAAGAATATGTTGAATGCTTGGTTTCAAGAATATGTTATATGCATGAATTTTTATAAGTGATTGATGTGATAAAATTTTTTGAATGAGATGATTTGATTATGACTAATATGAAATGAGACAATAACATGTAAGGCCAAGGCTCCGTTGACGGGTGAGAGTGTCACTGATGTCCCCGCCACCTGGTACCATAGTAATACGTAATATTGATCAATCGACAAACAGTTGATACGAAAGCCACAATTAATTATCTGAATTCATCTAATTGGAAAATGTATATGTATATGATAATAGGAAATGAATATGTTTATGTTTATGAAAGATCATGAAAGTTATGTTAAGTATAATACTTTTCACTGTTTCATGTTATGTATATGTATATTTTGTTATCATGGTTAAATTGTGTTGAGTCTTTAAACTCACTAGGTGTGTTTGATGCAGGTGAGCATGAGTATGAGGAGACACGAGGTGCTGATGACTAATTTGATTGAGCTGGTGGTGCACGAGAACCCGAGAACCTTGCGTTGTTTCCGCATTTATGATCTTTGAGGACATGTTTAGATATCATTTTAAACAGTTTATGATTTTAATGTGTTTACGGTTCGACATATTTTAGCGTTTTGCTTGATGCTTTTGTTTTTGCACAGTAGAAGCGTAGGGTGCTTCATTTCTATGAATTTTAACTGCAGTGATTTATTCGGTAGTCGTATTTATTTTTTAAAAGTATGTTTCGAATTTTTATATGTAGTGGCGTATGTATATGCTTCGGCCGATTGCTAGATTTATTTTTTTTAAAAAAAAATTCGGTAGACGTTTAGGGTCGTTTCAAAGTTTCTTTCTGTTGCTATGGTTGATTGATAATCGCTCGGATTTTTGTATGCTTGATAAGAATATTGACGAGGGGAGATGTTATAGTTGTGATAATTTGTGAGCGGTAATCCAAATTAATTTTGTTGCAACTGGGTTTGTGAGCTTTGACTCAAAATGCAATGCCCTTATTTTCAACTCAAAAAGAAAATCTCACTCGTTAGTTTACTAACTTGTGTTCTTTGGTAGAGTTAACTTGTCTCGTGGTGGAAATGGGTATGTGGGGGATGGCTATGTCTATCAATACCATCATGTTCACAAAAGTCTAAACTCGATGTCTCTTTTCGCTAACGATAACTTCGAAGTTCAAATCATGGATTGTGAAATGTATGAAGCAAGAATTTTGTTTTTTGTATTTTTAATGAAAATGTATTATTATTATTATTTTAATCAGAATATCGTACTTTTTGATAGGTTATCAAATTATTATAAAAATAAATTAAAATTCTAAAAAAGAAAAATTGTGCACGCCATCCCGTCTCTAACATAAAAAAATATTTTTGCCTTCTCTGCCTTTGCAAGAAGCGGGAAAGAAATTTAAAAAATAAGATCCATTCCACCGCCTCTTGTGCAAGCGGGGGAGTAATTGTTTTAGATAAAATTAAATTTTTAAAATGTTTTTCGTGTAAAAAAAATATTTTTTATTTGTTATGAAGTATATGATTATTTAATTTAATATTTCAAATATATATTGATAAAAATTTGTATTAGGATATGATAGATAAATAAAATATCAATTTATTAAAATATGTTCGAAGACAATTTAAACAAAAATAAAATGTTTTATAATTTGAAAAAAGTTTATTTTTTGTTTATCTAAAAACAGACAATAACATCAACGTTAATTACTCTAGATGACTCAAACTTAATGTACTGTTACTTCATGTTAAAACTGATAATCTCTAAGCAGTTGGAAGTAACGTATCTTCATTGATTTGCACATTTCTAACTGATATGGGGCGGTAATAATATATGTGATCTGTGATTGATGATGAATAAAAGCACTGGAGCAGGTAAACTTTCCATCATCGGTCGGAAACCTGAAATACATAACAATATAACGGCTGATTTCTTGTAACTACTCGATGTTGTTATTTTGTCAATTATTAAAATTTAGGGTAAAATAAATTTTCTTAACAAAATATAATATAATAATTATATATTTCAAATATATATAAATACATGTATTTATTTATAAATATGTATTTAAAAATAAAACAATTCGATAGTATGTTAACATAAAAGAAAAAAAAATTAAATATATTTTGTTATACATATGAGTTTAAATTCGAGCTCGTGAAATTATTCATTTTTAAATATGAATTCAAATTTTAATTAATTCAAATAAATTTAAATTCGCTGAGAATTTATTTTTTTGAATAAATTAGAGTTAAAATTCATATTGAAAATGAATAGTTTCACTAGCTCGAATTTGAACTTATATATAATAATCGATGTTTGATTTTTTTTCTTTTAATTAATATATAATTGAATTATTTTGTTTTCAAATACCTATTTATAAATATATACATATATTTATATATTACGAAATATATAAATGATTGTATTATACATTATTTATGTGTGTGCACATTGAATTATTATATATATGTATTATATATACATAATATATAGCATTTATAAATGTTGTTTGGGGTATTCAAATATGTGAGGAAAACAAGAAGAAACAAAAAATAATGGCTTGTAGAGGCAAGTGTTGAACACTTTTTCCTTAAAAAGAATTTGCCCTCACAATGTGCTAGAGTTGGTGGCAATCTTCTCCCAAGATACAACTACAACACTTGAATAATGAGCACTCAAATATTCAAGTTCTATCACAAGGAAACGAAGGAACTCTCTCTTTTTGAAGAAAGGAAGAAAGAGATGCAAAAAGATGTAAATGTTCAAAAAGTGTTTTTGATTTTCAATAAATCAAATATTTAATGTTTTTCAAATGAAGAGACATGATCTTTCATTCATAGGGATGTCCCTTGGCCATTGTAACTGATCACAATCATCAAACAATGCCAAGGAAATGAAAAAATTTAAGAAAAATTCGAAGGGACACGAAGGCCTGCAGGGGCGCCCGCTCGCGCCTGCGCGCGCGCGCGCGCTGCCGAGCGCTCTCGGCACTCGACAGCTGCCGAGAGCTCTCGGCAGGCGCGCGCACATGCGTGCCACTGTTCACGACCGAATTTTTTTTTTCATATTCGTCTCTTACATGTTCCGACTACTCGTTTGAGTTTCTTTCAACATTTGATGATCTCTTTTCGAGTTTTATTCAGAACCACCGAACTTAATATTCGTTCATTAAGCTTCGTTCTTCGTTTCGAACTTTTCCAATCAAACACATTGATTAATTTGCTTAATTTTCATTCATTAAGCATCGAAACTTTCCAACAATCCCCCACATGAATGAAATTAATGCATGAATGCTCATGATGCACAAGAGAGAGTATATACGAAAAATTATCACATCAGGAGAGGTGGCTTTGGCTTTGAACCTTCCCTAGTGGAATACAATCGAATTTACTAGGCCACGAAGTGAACGTGATGTCTTGAACTTCTTGGCGGTTCATGTAAACCCAGACAATTGTACCCACATGATAACCTTTCTTCCATTTCCATTTGTTTTATCGGTTGTGTCCGTTTTGGCCATGGAACACATCTTGGCTTCATACGTGTTTCATCGCGGCGGCCCGTCCTCACACGTACATAGGTGATCTCCTTGTAAAAGGGTATCCTACTTACCCCGCTTTTGCAAGCTACGGAATCATTAAAAGTACAATACTTAACCTCACTACCTTTGTAGGCAACTTCACTCATCGTCTTAGGAATGAGGAGTGATTCCTCAAGTTCTCACAATTTAGTTTTCCCATTGAACCAAGATCTTGGGATCTCCAATCAACAAGGTGGGATTGCCACTATGAAAACTTTATTTGATAGGTTTTAAACCCATTCCTCTTGACAGACAGTACATTTGATCTCTATTTAATGCTTTTGTAAGCAGATCCGCTAAGTTATCCTTTTATTTAATATAATCAACAGATATAACTCCATTAGAGATCAACTGTCGCACAGTATTATGTCTTCGACGAATATGTCGAGACTTGCCATTATACATACTGTTTTGTGCCCTTGCAATTGCCGACTGACTATCGCAATGTATCATGATTGCTGGAACTGGACTTGTCCAACACGGAATGTCCTCTAGAAAGTTACGAAGCCATTCAGCTTCTTCTGCAGCTTTATCTAGCGCTATGAACTCCGATTCCATAGTAGATCTAGCAATGCAAGTTTGTTTCAATGACCTCCAAGAGATTGCTCCTCCACCAATGGTAAATACATAGCCGCTGGTGGATTTGGAATCCTTGGTGTCAGAAATCCAATTTGCATCACAGTATCCTTCAAGTACTGCAGGATACCTTGTGTAATTTAGTCCATATTCTGAGGTGTGCTTTAAATATCTAAGCACCCTTGTCAATGCCTTCCAGTGTGCATCACTAGAATTACTTGTAAACCGACTTAACTTGTTAACCGCACAAGCGATGTCAGGTCTAGTACAGTTAGTGATGTACATAAGGCTTCCAATAATTCTAGAGTATTCCAGTTGGGAAACTGGTTCTCCACGATTCTTCGCCAAATGGACATTTACGTCTAAAGGCGTTTTTACTGGGGTAGAATCATAAGCGTTAAACTTCTTCAACACTGTTTCCACATAATGAGACTAAGATAGGATTATTGCTTCTGGAGTTCTAAAGATTTTAATCCCTAGAATTACATCAACAATACCCATATCTTTCATATCAAAATGTTTTGTCAACATTTTCTTTGTACTCTTAATCAACTCTTGGCTATTTCCCATTATTAGCATGTCATCCACATATAGACTTACTATTACATAAGATTCTCGAGTGCCTTTAATGTAAACACATTTGTCACACTCATTAATCTTAAATCCATTTGACAATACTACCCTGTCAAATTTTTCGTGCCACTGCTTGGGCGCTTGTTTAAGTCCGTATAATGACTTAATTAAACGACAGACTTTTCTTTCTTGTCCTTTAACTATGAAGCCTTCAGGTTGCTCCATATATATTTCTTCTTCAAGTTCACCATTTAAGAATGCCGTTTTGACATCCATTTGATGTATCTCAAGGTTATGCAAAGCTGCAATAGCAATGAGCACACGAATGGATGTTATTCTTGAAACCGGTGAATATGTGTCGAAGAAATCATGACCTTCTCTTTGTCTATAGCCTTTGGCCACAAGCCTGGCTTTGTATTTCTCAATACTCCCATCAACTCTCATTTTCTTTTTCAATATCCATTTGCATCCCAATGGCTTGGTACCTGGTGGAAGATCCATTAGTTCCCAAGTATGGTTTTGCAATATGGAATCCATTTCAGAGTTGATGGCTTCTTTCCAATAGGGAGCTTCAGGGCTAGCCAGAGCATCTTGTATGTCCTTTGGTTCATTCTCCAACATAAAAGTATGGAAGTCTGGACCAAAGGACTTTGATATTCTAGCTCTTTTGCTTCTTCTTTGCTCTTGCTCCTTTGAAGAACTTTCCAATGGTGTAGCATTTTCATTTAGAGTTGGTTAATGTGTAGGTACTTGACCTGCATGCTCCGTCTCAAGTTTTCGTTTGCTAGAACCATTTTCTTTCCTTTCTTTACAAGGAAATATATTTTCAAAAAATACTGCATTTCTTGACTCAATTGTCATGCCCGTATTCATTTCTACATTTTCGGATTTGTGCACTATAAACCTACAGGCACTACTATTATGTGCATACCCGATGAATATGCAGTCGACCGTCTTTGGTCCAATTCGCTCTTGTTTAGGCTTTGGTATTTCAACCTTAGCTAGACACCCCCACACTTTAAGGTACTTGTAGGAAGGTTTGTGACCTTTACACAATTCATAAGGTGACTTGTCATTTTTCTTGTGGGGTATCTTGTTCAGGATGTGATTAGCCGATAGTCTTGCTTCCCCCCCACAAGTTTTGGGGTAGTCCTGAACTTATTAACATAGCATTCATCATATCTTTCAGAGTTCGATTCTTTCTTTCGGCAATACCATTCGATTGGGGTGAATAAGGAGCAGTCGTTTCATGAATTATGCCCAAAGATGTGCGGAATTCATCAAACGGTGCTCCGTATTCGCCCCCTCTATCGCTTCGAACTCTCTTTATTTGTTTGCCTAGTTGATTCTCAACTTCGGTCTTATAACCTTTGAATGCTTCAAGAGCTTCATCTTTAGACCTCAAAAGATATACGTAACAGTACCTCGTATGATCGTCAATGAATGTCACGTAGTATCTTTTCCCTCCTCTAGTTTGTACAAACTTTAAATCACCAAGATCGGTGTGTATTAGTTCTAGAGGAGTTGTACATCTTTCAATCGAGTGGTAAGGCGCTTTGGTCATTTTTGCTTCAACACATATTTCGCATTTGTGTGTTGGATCGACGTTGTGTTTAGGTAATAATTCCAGTTTCATTAAACGTTGCAAGGTATTAAAATTTACGTGTCCTAAACGAACATGCCATAAATGAGAACACTCAAGCAAGTAAATAGAACTTTTGTCTTTATTACTTTCAACAACATTTTGGCGTATAGCCATTACATTCAACTTGAAAAGGTTCTCATCGAGATATCCTTTTCCAATAAAATGACCATTCTTGGTCAATACAACCTTGTTAGACTCAAATACTAGTCTAAACCCATGTTTGACCAACAGAGACCCCGACACGAGGTTCTTTCTTATGTCCGGTACATGAAGTGCATCAACAAGAGTTACTTCCAAACCCGATGTCATCTTCAGCACCACATTTCCCGTGCCAACCACCTCAGATGTAGCGGAGTTCCCCATGTATAGGTTTCTCCCGGTAGATAGAGTGTATGTGGAGAACAACCCCTTGTTGGAGCATATGTGTCGAGTTGCTCCGGTATCAACCCACCACTCGTTGGGGTTTTCCACCAAATTTGCTTCTAAAATAACTGCAGATAAATCAAGTTCAGAAAAATCAAATGGTACCGACCTTTCTTGAACTACGTTGGCTTGAGAATTTTCCTTCTTTGGCTTCCTACAATCCTTAGCCATGTGATTCGGTTTTCCGCAGTTATAACAAGAGCCTTTGAACTTCTTCTTGTTTGGTGGTTGTTGGCCTTGTTGTGGTTGCTTCTCAAACTTCCTCTTCTTCCCTTTGAAACTTGATTCAACAATGTTCACCTTTGCTGCCATTTTACTTGCCTTGGCCTCGGTGCTCTTGTTGTCCTCTTCTATCCTCAATCTCAAAATGAGATCCTCCAATCCCATCTCCTTTCTTTTGTGCTTCAAGTAATTCTTGAAATCCTTCCACAACGGAGGGAGTTTCTCGATCAATGCAGCAACTTGGAAGGACTCGCTTAGACTCATTCCTTCCGCATGAATCTCATGCAAGATAAGTTGTAGTTCTTGCACTTGACTCATCACGGATTTTGAGTCCACCATCTTGAAGTCCAAAAATCTCCCAACAATGAACTTCTTCAAGCCCGCATCCTCCGCCCTGTATTTCTCATCAAGCATATCCCAAAGTTCCTTGGCGGTCTTGACTTGACAATACACATTGTACAATGCATTGTCAAGTCCATTGAGGATGTAGTTCTTGCATAGAAAATCACTTTGGTTCCATGCATTCAAAGAGGCCCTCATGTTGATGTCTGTCTTGTTTTCAGCAACGGTGGGAGGATCCTCCTTCAAGAACCTTGACAAACTCAAGGTTGTGAGATAGAAGAGCATCTTTTGTTGCCATCTTTTGAAATCTGCACCAGAAAACTTTTCTGGTTTCTCTCCTTGTGCAATGGTTGGATGTGGTGTTGTAGATGATGATGTCATTGAAGATCTTCTTGCAAATGATCAAAAATCCAAAATTATTCTTAAGATTGTTGTTTGGGGTATTCAAATATGTGAGGAAAACAAGAAGAAACAAAAAATAATGGCTTATAGAGGCAAGTGTTGAACACTTTTTACTTAAGAAGAATTTGCCCTCACAATGTGCTAGAGTTGGTGGCAATCTTCTCCCAAGATACAACTACAACACTTGAATAATGAGCACTCAAATATTCAAGTTCTATCACAAGGAAACGAAGGAACTCTCTCTTTTTGAATAAAGGAAGAAGGAGATGCAAAAAGATGTAAATGTTCAAAAAGTGTTTTTGATTTTCAATAAATCAAATATTTAATGTTTTTCAAATGTAGAGACATGAGCTTTCATTCATAGGGATGTCCCTTGGCCATTGTAACTGATCACAATCATCATATTCGTCCCTTACATGTTCTGACTACTCGTTTGAGTTTCTTTCAACATTTGATAAACTCTTTTCGAGTTTTATTCAGAACCACCGAACTTAATATTCGATCATTAAGCTTCGTTCTTCGTTTAGAACTTTTCCAATCAAACACATTGATTAATTTGCTTAATTTTCATTAATTAAGCATCGAAACTTTCCAACAATAAATTATATATATTTATATAATATGTATACATAATATATTGCATTTATAAATTATATATTTATATAATATGTATTATATATACTATACAGTTCCACTCCCCTCGATACAAGAGGTGGGGGGTGGAAAATATATTTTTTAATGGCCATATTTTTGTAGAGACGGTCGGGCAGCGTACACAAATTTTTTTTATTTTCAATTTATTTTTAGTTAATTTATGTTACAAAATTAGATATTATTATAACATTTTACAGAACACTTAATTTTGATAAAATATAAATTTACTATCACGTATAATTATACTCATTGTTACCGCAAACAATATAGGTCCCATCCCTTACAGTGTCATTCACTTCAATCATTCAGATGGTATCTTTGGCCTCGAAATGGTGCAAGAAATCCACTGATACCCTGGTAAGAACCCGGGTCATTGATGACCCGAGATATTAAATGGATTCCCAAATTAGGGTCAATTGGCAGATTCTTCTGAAGCCGGGCCGGTGCAAGCCCGGGCTCTACTCCCCGGGCAACCAGACGCCCGAGCTCTTGTATAAATCTCCAGGGAGGAATTCTACCTGGAAACCTCGAAAAGCGTGATGCACTTGAGTATATTGATATGGACAATCTTATCTGTCAGAGCAACTTGACTTTGGCGTGTCATATAAGTCATCAGGAGTTATGGACGGCCGACTTGACATATTTAGTAGGTAGGCGCGGGAAACGAGGTACCTACCCCATTTTCTCCTATAAATAGCAGGTATCCTTCTCATTTACTGATTCTGGAATCTTTGAACTTTTAAGCATTATACATATTTTCTCCCAAATATTGCTTGTGTTCATCTTCAACCTGCTGACTTAAGCATCGGAGTGGCCACGCCGGACACCCCTCCGGCGCCCATTCACGAGTTNTTTGAGCTCAAGACGTAGATATGGTTTCCATTCAAAAATAAGTCCAACTCTGCTTGGCAAACATACAAGCCCGACCAGCTCGGCACTCAGATCTTATCTGTGGATTTCATATGGGCTCAAAGCTCAGCAGCTATCCCGGATTGGCATGAAGGGCATTTGCTATGCACTCAGTAGCATACAGCTATATTAGTTACCTAATTTAGCTCAACCAAAGAAATTTCACTCTACCGAAAATGAATTCGGATTCAGTATTTCCAGGTTAGTGATTTAATTTTAAGAAAACTAATATAGCAGGAAAAGCAGAAAAGTTAAGAGCCCGGGCTCTACTCCCCGGCCAGACCTGCCAGAACCCGGGCAGACAATGCCAGAGCCCGGGCAGACCAGCCAGAACCCGGGCAGACCATGCCAGAGCCCGGGCAGACCTGCCAGATCCCGGGCAGATCAGGCCAGAGCCCGGGCAGACATCCAGAGCCCGGACAGACATGCCGGCAGATCATGCCAGCATGCCAGAGCCCGGGCAGACATCTAGAGCCCGGACAGACATGCCAGATCCCGGGCAGATCATGCCAGAGCCCGGGCAGATCATGCCAGAGCCCGGGCAGACATGCCAGATCCCGGGCTGATCATGCCAGAGCCCGGGCAGACATCTAGAGCCCGGACAGACATGCCAGAACCCGGGCATACCATGCCAGAGCCCGGCCAGATCATCCCAGAGCCCCGGCAGACATCCAGAGCCCGGACAGACATGCCAGATCCCGGACAGACATGCCAGATCCCGGACAGATCATGCCAGAACCCGGGCAGACATCCAGAGCCCGGACAGACATGCCAGAACCCGGGCATTCCATGCCAGAGCCCGGCCAGATCATCCCAGAGCCCCGGCAGACATCCAGAGCCCGGACAGACATGCCAGAACCCGAGCATACCATGCCAGATCCCGGGCAGATCATGCTAGAGCCCAGGCAGACATCCAGATCCCGGGCAGACCATGCCAGAGCCCGGGCACATCATGCCAGAGCCCGGCCAGACATGACAGATCCCGGGCAGCGCATGCCAGAGCCCGGGCAGACATCCAGAGCCCGGACGGACATGCCAGAACCCGGGCAGACCATGCCAGAGCCCGGCCAGATCATGCCAGAGCCCCGGCAGACATGCAGATCCCGGACAGACATGCCAGATCCCGGACAGACATGCCAGATCCCGGGCAGATCATGCCAGAGCCCGGGCAGACATCCAGAGCCCGGACAGACATGCCAGAACCCGGGCAGACCATGCCAGAGCCCGGCCAGATCATGCCAGAGCCACGGCAGACATCCAGAGCCCGGACAGACATGCCAGATCCCGGGCAGATAATGCCAGAACCCGGGCATACCATGCCAGATCCCGGGCAGATCATGCTAGAGCCCAGGCAGACATCCAGATCCCGGGCAGACCATGCCAGAGCCACAGCAGACATCCAGAGCCCGGACAGACATTCCCGATCCCGGGCAGATAATGCCAGAACCCTGGCATACCATGCCAGGTCCCGCGCAGAACCTGCCCGACCCCACGCAGACACCCAGATCCCGGGCAGACCATGCCAGAGCCACAGCAGACATCCAGAGCCCGGACAGACATGCCAGACCCCGGACAGACATGCCAGATCCCGGACAGAGATGCCAGACCCCGGGCAGATCGTGCAAGAGCGCGGGCAGACAACCTGAGCCCGGACGGACATGCCAGAACCCGGGCAGACCATGCCAGAGCCGGGGCAGACATGCCAGAACCCGGGCAGACCATGCCAGATCCCTGGCAGATCATGCCAGAGCCCGGGCAGACATGACAGATCCCGGGCAGATCATGCCAGGGCCCGGGCAGACATCGAGATCCCGGGCAGACATGCTAGACCACCCCGACACCTTCTTGAAAGTCCGAGAGGCATGAGGCCCCAGCATTCTTATTTAAATACCGGGAGGCATGAGACCCAGGCACCCTTATCTTAAGCCCAGGGCACAAACACCCGGGCTCGGGGAACCACACCTCGATCAACGAAGAGCACCCTGGCTCGGGGAACCACACCTCCATCAACAAAAAGCCCAGGGCACTACACCCTGGCTCGGGGAACCACACCTCGATCAACAAAGAGCACCCTGGCTCGGGGAACCACACCTCGATCAACAAAGAGCCCAGGGCACTACACCCTGGCTCGGGGAACCACACCTCGACCATTCCCAAGTCCCGGGACATGATCCCCGGCCCAAGGCTCCGCACCTTGGTTCTAAAAGCCCAGGGCACTACACCCTGGCTCGGGGAACCACACCTCGACCATTCACAAGTCCCGGGACATGTTCCCCGGCCCAAGGCTCCGCACCTTGGTTCTAAAAGTCCAGGGATCCGTATCCTGGTTCGGGGCTCCGTACCTCGACCATTCATGAAGGCCAGGGCTCCGCACCCTGGTTATCTATTAAGTCCAGGGACCCGTATCCTGGTCCGGGGCTCTGCACCTCGATCATTTCGAGCCCGGGAGACACGAGGCCCCGACATCTTATCTCAAGTCCATGAGACGCGAGACTCCGGCTCCTCATCCCATCTTTGGGAGACATGAAGCCCCCGATGCTTTTATATAACAAGATTGATCATCTCTTTGGGAATCCAAGCATGACTAATCGGGACAGCGAGTATGACTCTAGCCCGACTATTTAGGGATGAGTGGTGATACCCTGGTAAGAACCCGGGTCATTGATGACCCGGGATATTAAATGGATTCCCAAATTAGGGTCAATTGGCAGGATGGATTCTTCTGAAGCCGGGCCGGTGCAAGCCCGAGCTCTACTCCCCGGGCAACCAGACGCCCGAGCTCTTGTATAAATCTCCAGGGAGGAATTCTACCTGGGAACCTCGAAAAGCGTGATGCACTTGAGTATATTGATATGGACAATCTTATCTGTCAGAGCAACTTGACTTTGGCGTGTCATATAAGTCATCATGAGTTATGGACGGCCGACTTGACATATTTAGTAGGTAGGCGCGGGAAACGAGGTACCTACCCCATTTTCTCCTATAAATAGCAGGTATCCTTTTCATTTACTGATTCTGGAATCTTTGAACTCTTAAGCATTATACATATTTTCTCCCGAATATTGCTTGTGTTCATCTTCAACCTGCTGACTTAAGCATCGGAGTGGCCACGCCGGACACCCCTCCGGCGCCCATTCACGAGTTCCTTTCATTGTTTGCAGGTGCTATTGAAGCAATTATCTTCACTCAAATTCCCTAAAAACTATAAATTATTGATTTGACCAGTTGGAGCTCCTTACCCGGCTCATCCATTTCAACCAAGTCACATCATCCACGATATAATAACTTTAAAAATTATATAATAATCCGCGAGTTTTCACTATTTCACATTTTACATTATTTGAATCTTACCACGAGGAATTACCAAATAATAATTTCTCATTAAGCTAATCATTCCCATCCGATCAACACATAGATAAATTGCATATCTTGAGAGCATACTCCTAACATGTTGGAAACAATTTCATTCTTACATGTTCTGTATTTATATTTGAAAACACACGAGCTTTGAGATGAGACAAAATATGCAACATCATAGTAACTTGTTCATCCACTAACATATTTTTGTTTGATAAAATTCCAGTGACTTCAAGTCTAGAGCATAAACGGACAAAAGTAGCATATTCATTCTAGTTATGTTGATGCATACATCATCATTTGCATAAATATTTTTTTCAATTTATTCTCTCTTCATATAAGAATTATGTTGATACACTGACCTTAATTTAACATGCTTATTATGATTTTCTATTTTTCTATAAATTTAAGAACAATGATCTAAAACCAATTTACGACTTGCATAATGCTCAACCAAAAAGTTTAATATTTTTATTTTTTTTTCCTCGGCAGTTTTTTTATTGCTAAACTTGATCTTGTCATGACTGCTAATTTATTACAAAGAGCATATATTAGCTTGTTTATTCCCAATAATTTCAAAATAATTAGCAAGAAACATCTTATAAAAGGTCAACACGATCTAACAATGATATTTATGCATATATGTTTCTATATAAAAATAATAATAATAAGACTCAAAATCTTGGACCATCTTATTCTCATGCTGTTAGAATATCTAATATAGCTAAAATTATTTTCAGTAAAGAGCAACAACAAAGAACTGATTAGAAACCAATTTACTATCAAACAATATGCTAGAAAACTATGGTAATGCCACACCACCATGTTGTATAATATTTTTGGTTCGAAGATTTTTCCACACCAACTCGTTTTTTTTTAAAAAAAAATTATGACGTTTCACAATCTCATATCTGGGTAAAGAAATAGAAAAGAAAAAAACAATTGTTTCTTTGTTTCTGAACGATTATAAAACCATGTAAAAGTGCAGTAATTAAAAAAAAAATAAAATTCGGAGGCTTCTTGTAAAAGGGTTATTTAGGAGTTGCCTCTGAGGACCGGGATGGAGACGACATGTGAAGGAAAATCGAGCGAGTAGAAGAATCAGATGTGAAGTATGAGCATGGAAGAAGAAATCTAGCTCAAAATCTAGCATTATAGGGCAACAAGGTCCCTTGAAGCTTATACTTGTATGCAACTGTTAGGACTTAGGATGGAACAACATACATGATCATGACACAAATTCACCATTACACACTAGTTGTTGAGATGTTTATTAAATTACTAGCTAACACACAGATACACACTTTATTCAGACAAGAACGAGCCAATCCTACCCTCAATAACAGAGCAGCATCTCACAGATCAGATTTGCCTTCCAAGCTTGCGCTCCATGGAAAAATCTGAGAGGCACACACCATGCTCCACAAAAACTACAGCACATACACATAATGTCGGCACAAGTTGTTTACACTGCCCAGTCAGCAATCACATTTTATGCATCACCCTGCTCACAGAGATCTAACAAATCCAAGGTCTGGAGTACCAGCGATAATTTAAGACTAGCAATTTCCTTGTTGAAACAAACTGATTTTCCAGAAACAACTGTTCAAATCTTACCTCAGGTACAGACAGCTCAAGACGAAACTTAGGACCATCATAATGATGGAGGACTGGCCTAAAAGCATCTTCATCCAAAGGCTTGCAGAGTTTCCTCACACGAATTCTTACCTAGTCGAAAACAACCAACCAGTCAACAATCCAAGTCAAAAACAGCCAAACATTGTATTTTACGATGTGAAATTTACCTGTGCAGGAAACCTCGACTCGCCTTTGCATTTTTTATCTTCCCATGCAGTCGCATCAATGTTAGAACCCCCAAAAGTCTTTGCCTGTGAAAAAGTGAGAATGAGAAACAATTAGGAAGTTTTCATTAAAATGGTTCATCACAGTAATCAAAGACCAAAGCATTTAATAGCTTGAAGAATGCAGAATGTAAGTTCTAGAGTCGGCACATTAAAATGTGAGAATCCTAGAATCTTTACATGTGTTTATTATTTTGTATTAAGATATAATCACCGGCACAACCACGCAAAACTGTCAACAGACGCATTAAGATACATTCACCGCAATCGCAATCCATGTGTGGACTCAAGTTTGATGAAAGTAATTGTACATGCTTAACAGAAGTTTGGAACATGCCTCAAAAATGCCATGCAACTGATGAGTGGTATAATTGTAGAGGAATAAAGGTAAGCCAGGGGTTATTGCTCTCACAGAATCTCGGTATCTTGGTGGAAGACCTACAAAAGATTGTACAATTACACAAAAAGTAGGTATCATGTGCCATGAAATAATTATCAGCAAAAGCCATAAATTTTCATATTCACATGGATAGGGAATACTGTAAATGAACATAAAATAAATACAAAAGATCTTCAAGGCAGAAACAAGGAATTAGAGTGGCAATTTCGATTAACCCTTGCTAAGTTTATTCACTAAAAACATGTTAGAATCTCAAAGCAAACGGTAAAGTTTGTTACAGAACTGTGAAAGTACCTGCAAGATTTAATCATCATATGACTACCATAGAAGTAACTGTCTTGCACCATTGTTTCAAAATACACATTACACATTGAAACAAAGAAAATCACCTACAACAAAAACTAAAATTTAACCATTTGCAGCCACCATCACCCACTCCAATGTTATCAAAAGAAAACAAATAAATCACATCTCCAGGAAAAGAACTCGGTCCTCAGCAACTTTTATCCACACATGGATGATGCAAAAGCATGGGCCAAAGTCGTCTCGATAAACCAATGGTCTTCGCAATACCAAAAAAATTATTTAAAAAATTACCAAAGAGTTGTCGCTTCAAATCTTCCTGCATTGTATCATTATTGCAGACAAAGATATATCCACCCAAAACCTTGTTCCTGGGAAGTATTTCCGCAGCCGGTAAAGTCTTAAACCTTTTGTCAGTAGAATTGTAAATATCTGCGCTATCATCCTTGTTATTGTTGCTGCTATATGGATCCTTGTGATTGTTGATATTGTCATATTTACTTCCTGATCTAGTCCTTATAGAGTTGGCTATGGTATTCTGAAACACAGCATCCATATTGTGGATGCTATTAGTCAGGGAGCTTTTGCTTACATTCTCACTGAACTTAGGCTCCAGGTTTAACATGTTGAAATTAAAACTTTCAAACTTGTTATCTTCTTGAAACCCAAAATTGCCCCTGTGCCTCACTTCAGCAGGGCCTTTTGAGAGATCTATGTTAATTCTTCGTTCAGCCTTGGACCGTGTATGCTCAGCCAATTTTGAAGCAGCCATAAACCAGGCATGGTCCTCTGAAACTTTTGACTGCCCTCGTAGCTCATCCCCCAACTGCCAAAAGCTATGAACTTTCTCCATGCTGCACAATGCAAACCCTAGAAATCAAATGATCATAAAGATAACAAGATAACTTAAAAAAGAATAACCACCCAAACAATCGTATAAAACCACAGGGATAAAAAAGAGTAAACATGGAATTTCCAGGTTGCGTATAATCTGAAATATGAAAAATAATTTTAATTCCTTTATCAATTTTCCTCCAAAAATAGTGCCACCCACCATAATCATTAACGGAATCAACTAGGACAATAAAAATGTTACTTGAGAATGAAAACATTTTTACTTTGTGGAACGCAAACCTGAGGAATCATGTACGAAACAATTTTACATTTTTCGTCATGTTTGGCGAAGATAAAATAGAATATACCCAGGTATAAGGGAACATATGCTATCAGAAAGCGACTAAACCGACCCTCAATTATTCTTCCTCAGGCAGATGACAGAAGATCAGCTACCTTAGAAAACCTTCATCGCATTTTATTTGGGAATAATATAAAATCTCCTTAACAATTTTATTTTTTTTGTTTTCCAGTAAAAAAATGCAACTTTAGCAAAACATTTGGGGTTCAAGAGGCAATAGGGAGAAAATATTATGAAAAGACATACTCAGAGCTGACTTGTGCAGCTGCAAGTGAAGCCCCAGTAGTGTATTTCATTCAATTCAAAAGTGAGGATACGAAATTAAACAATGCAAGCATGTAAGAATTTGAAAGACGAACAAGTAAAAAATGATTTGAAGTAAATGTTCAAGTTCGGGAATGAAACCCTAGATTTCGGGATCCCAGATGAGAGAAGAGAGAGAAGCTACGCACCTTTTTGTCTTCGACGGCGGAACTAAGGTATATTGTTCGCAACTTATAGGAGAAGTGATAATTAACCGGAATTGCCGCTCTCACCACTAGGAAGGTTCAGACTTCAGATAAAATCGAAAAAAATGAAAATTTAAACTGAAAAAATCGAACATCGAACCGAACCGAAAGTCGAATTTTGTAATTTGGATATAAATGTTAAAACCGAAGTTTATTTTGTTTGATTTCGGATTATATATGTCAAAACCAAACAAACTGAAAAAACCGAAATTTCATTAAATTAATAATTTTTTTATATTTTTATTTATATTATATATTTTGATATAATATTCAGTGAATGAAATACTATTTTGAACATTTTTTAGTTGATTGTTGTTCATTTAATTAATTTAGACCTTATATTTAAATATTTTACTAAGAAAACATGACTCTTAATTAAAAAGTTGGAAGGCTAAATTAGTAATTTAAATTGTAAGGACTTGATTAGTAAATTTAATTAGTGTTTTAATTAAACTAAAACACCTAATTAACATCCTAAGTAATTTATAAAAGACTCCTACCCTAATTATTCCTTGCAATTCACGTAAAACACAAACACAAACACAAACACAACACACACGCACTTACTCTCAAAGCACCAAACTCTCGGCCAAAGATCTTGTAAGAAAAGGCTTGGAAATTTTTTTGTTCCTTCCACCATCAGCCTAGCCGAACCTACAACATTCCTTCATTAATTTAGCCACTTTCAAGCAAGAAAAACGCAGAACAACGCGCTCCGTTTTTCCCCGCGTTGATATTCAATAATTCATCTGTTTTAATGCAAAGACAAGTCTTCATCCTTTCTTTACGCATCGATATTGTTATATTATGTATTTTGATGTAAATCATGCATGAAAATTTGTTTGTTATATGAAAAACGTCATGCAAAACTATTTGAAATCGTTTCTGAAAATTCTAGTGCATGACAATCGTTTTCTTGAGAATTCTCGATGGAAGGCTTCGGTTAGATACCCGGGGCTGCTACTGTTGTGTATGGCCATGAATTAGGGTCATGTTAGGAGCCTGGTATGGGCTGGATACGGTTTAGAAAGGTCTGGTTGCACATAGGAAAAGGGAGAACACGGGCTACCTTTTTCGAGTCTTATGGGCTGTTTGGGTTTGGTTGTTCGTTTCTGTGCATGGGCTGGTCTAGGGCTTGGGACGTGTCTTAGGGTCCTAGGATGAGTCTTGTTATGATGGTTCATGGTATGGAGTGGCAGCTAGGCGGCTGGAACTAGAAAACTACAGCTGCACAGAATTGGTTCTCGTGTGAGGGGATGTCATGGTCTTGCTGGTGCGGTTCAGTGAATGGACTGTTTAAGGGCTCGTGGCTATGGTTTGGGACATGTATTATGCGTGCGAGTGTGATAAGCACGAATTATATAGCATTTTAGAAATTTTATTTTGTCGTATTCATGCTTATCTGGCGATTTTATTCCGAGTTTTGCGCTTTATTCGTTTCATCATTACTATTTACAGGTTTGACCGAAAGATGATAAAAACCGAAGAAAAGAAAGAAAAGTCAAACTTTGCATTGTCATGTCAGAAACAACCGGAAAAGTAGGAAGAATTACACAGAGTCTACACGGACCCCATGACGGACCTGTACACGGGGTCCGTGTCTATTAGCACCCGAGAAGAAAAAAATCCAGAGTCTACACGGACCCGAAGACGGACCTCTATACGGGGTCCGTGTCTAGTGTTTTCACGAGACCGAACGAGACATTAAGTACACGGACGCATACCCTGAGGTATGCACGGGGTCCGTGTACTTGATATCAGATCCAAAAGTTTGCGAAGATTCTGTGCAGATTCGGAAATCAAGGAAGGAAATAAAAAGAGATTTTCAAGAAAAAAAAAGAGGAGGGACTTTCGGAAGACGGAGGAGACGAGAGCTGGAGAGAAGAATTGGGAGACATTTTTTGAAGGCGACGACTTGGGGGAAACGAGAGGAAAAGTCGGGTTTCACACGCAAGATCCGCGCACCATCATTGAGATTTTCTCTTCTCTTGTTTTTCTTAATTCCACTCATGAATTCGAATATTAGATTTGATTCTCGTTTTGAATTTATGGAGTAGTTTTTCTTGTGATCGGGACCACGATAGGGACAAACTGTCGATTCTGTTCATTCATTGGATTATTTGATTTATAAATTAATCTATGTTATTGATTAATATTTGCGTAATTTTCGTGCTTTTAATTTGGCCAATTATTTGTATGTTCGTTGTTCGATCTTGACTCGAAAGAGAATAGGTTGAAATTAGCTTCAAAAATATTAATCAACACACGGTTAAATCGACTAGAAATAGTATTCGGTTTCAAGGTGCGATTTTAGGCGACAGCTGTGATTTCATCGTTGAATAATGCGTTTTTGTTTAATTAAATTCAATTAGAAATAATTGGATTGTTAAATAAAAATAGGATTATAAATTCTAGAAATAGATTTATAGTTAATTCAGGGAATTTCATCGTAACATTGAATAATCTGTGGTTAATTAATTCCAAGGCGTGACAGTAATCAAAGTTTGGACCGTTGTGTGTTCCCGGTCATTTTGTTGAATTTGAAAAATATCCCAAGTTTCGATGTTGTTATCATTAATCTTAGTTAATAGCTTAGCATAATCTAATTTAATTTGACTAGTTTAAATTATCATCAAATAACTTGTTATTATTTGCCTAGATTAAATCGAATAATTTAAATTTTAGTATTTAAACAATAGTCTCTGTGGGATCGATACTTGGACTTGTCGTCCATTTGTTACAACTTGACCTAGTCCGCTTGCTAGAATTTTTCCCAACCGAAACCATCGGTCAAGTTTTTGGCGCCGTCGCCGGGGACTATTTGTTTAATATTAGGATAAATTATTTATTTGAGACTAGGCTTTTATTCTTAATTTTAATTCTTAATTTATTTATTATTTGTAAATTTTTAGTATTTTTAAGTAACTCTGTTTCAGATTTTTTTCACTCTTTAGGGGCTTAATTTGTGCACTTAAATTTTTGATTTCAGGAGTTAGAGCGCGTTATATGAGCCGTGCTCAAGACGTCAAGAATCTAGTGCCACTTGATCTAGAGATTGAAAGCACTCTCCGCCACATCCCTAGAGCTCGAAGGAACAACAACTTGGCTTTTGAATCTGAATCTGAAGAGGAATCTGCAATAGACCTTAAACCAGAATCTGAAGGCATGGCTGGAGAAGAGGATAATCGTACTTTAATGGAGCTCCATCGGCCAGCATTTGGAGGTTATGGCTCTAGTATTGTCCGTCCTACAATTCAAGCGAACACATTCGAACTTAAACTGGCCATCATCCAGATGATTCAACTCCAAGTCAAATTTGGAGGATCACCTTCTGAAGACCCCAATGCACATCTGGAGAATTTTCTGTCGATCTGTGATACAATCAAGTGCAATGGGGTGAGTACTGATCCCATTCGACTCAGACTATTTCATTTTTCCCTACAAGGAGAAGCTATGGAGTGGCTTCGAGACCTTCCAGCTGGTTCTATTACTACATGGGATGAGTTAGTCGAGGTCTTTATGCACAGGTATTTTCCCCCAACCAAGATTACACAGTTGCGAAATGAAATCACATCATGTAGACAGAGAGATGGGGAATCACTGAATTCAGCATGGGCAAGGTTTAAGAAGATGTTGAGAATGTGCCCGAGACATGGTTTTTCGACAGGCCAGCAGGTTGAAACGTTTTACTATGTGGTGGATCCATCTGTGAGATCTATGCTTGATGCAGCAGCAAACGGTAGTTTATACAGGAAAACGCCAACCGCAGCGCTTGAAATCATATCTAATATGGCAGAAAGCAATGTAGGCTGGCAAGACAATAGAAGGGAGAAGAAAGTTGGATTCCTTGAAATGGATGCTCTGACAGCGATCACAGCAAAACTTGATGGATTGACACATCAGATGGCACAGCTACAAGCAAATAAATCATTACCAGTCAAGCCAGTGAATCAAATTCAGGGAAACGCTGAGATAGTTGGTGGATCATCTAATGAAATGCCATTCATGCCAGATATGTCTTGTGAGGGAATACAGTGCTTTGGAGGGGACTCAGTGAATTTTGTGGGAAACTAGGGTCGACAACAGTATAACCCATACAGTTTCTCATATAATCCGGGCTGGAGGAATCATCCGAATTTTGGGTGGAGGCAGTCAGAAAATACTGTTGAGCAACCATATTTCAATCCTCCACAACATCCTACACAGCAAAAGCCTCCTCAGCAACCACCTAAACCTCCGCAGGGTACGGGGCCTTCTATGCCACCTGGGTTCAAGCCACAAGATAGCAAATCGAATCTTGAGGATATGCTAGCCAAGTACATAGCCGGGAATGAGATCAGATGGCAAAATCATGATGCCATGATGCAAAGGGTAGAGACTCAAGTAGGGCAGTTGGCGACACAAATGGCTACACGAGCTCCGGGTTCACTACCTAGTGACACGGAAAAGAATCCAAAAGGTGTCAATGCAGTCACGGTGACAGCTCCCCTGAAGCAAGAAGTAATTGATGTTGAGGAAAATATGAAAGAAGAGGGGTCATCCAAGCAAGGACCCGAGAACGCAAGGAAAGCAGGTAAGCCTCTAAACTCGAACCCCACTGTTGATATTAATTCACTCTCGTTTCCCCAAAGAGCAAAGCAACTGCAACTAGATACTCAATTTTCAAAATTCTTTGAGATTTTCAAAAAACTGCACATAAATATCCCGTTTGCAGAGGCTTTAGCTCAAATGCCCTCATATGCAAAATTTCTTAAAGAAATTCTATCGAACAAGAGGAAACTAGTGGATTTTGAGACAGTGAAGCTTTCGGAGGAATGTTCTGCAATTTTACAAAATAAGTTGCCTCCAGAAGCTAAGGACCCAGGTAGCTTCTCTATTCCTTGTACCATAGGAAGTTCATTTTTTGGTAAGGCTTTATGTGATTTAGGTGCAAGCATTAATTTAATGCCTTATTCATGTTTTGAGAAGCTAGGAATTGGTGAAGTTAAACCTACTACAATTTCCCTACAATTGGCTGATAGATCTATTAAATACCCTAGGGGAGTAGTGGAAGATGTTTTAGTGAAGGTTGACAATTTTATTTTCCCAGTGGACTTTGTTGTGTTAGATATGGAAGAGGATCGTGAGATTCCTCTCATTTTAGGAAGCCCATTTTTAGCCACTGGAAAGCTCTGATAGATGTACACAAGGGTGAGTTGGTGTTGAGATTGAATGATGAGAGTGTAGTGTTTAATGTTTTTCAGTCCATCAAATATCCCAATGATACATCTGATTGTTTTAGAATTGATGCTACTGACGAGCTTGTTGAGTATGGTTTGCAGGAATCACTTGGTGAGGATCCTTTGGTGGTTTGTTTGACCCATTCATGTCCGCAAGAATTGGGAAATCAAGAGCTGGACGAATGTATTCATTATCTGGAAGCAGGCAGACCGATTTCAAAAACGGTAAACTCGAGGATTGGGGAGCTTGGGCATATCCCACGACCTTTAAAATCATCCACTGAAGAATCTCCAATCCTAGAGATGAAACCTCTTCCTTCGCACTTAAAATATTTATTTTTACTTGATAACGATAAATTGCCAGTGTAGTTTCATCTACTTTGACAGATACGGAAGAAGAGAAGCTGTTGCGAGTTCTGAGAGATAATATCAAGGCCATAGGTTGGAGTATTGCAGACATAAAGGGGATCAGTTCATCCATGTGCATGCACAAAATTCTTATGGAAGCCGACCACAAGACATCCACCCAACCTCAAAGGCGTCTGAACCCAGCTATGCAAGAAGTGGTCAAGAAAGAGGTGATAAAGCTACTGGACGCAGGTATTATTTACCCGATTTCTGATAGTAGGGGGGTAAGTCCAGTACAAGTGTTCCGAAAAAGGGTGGGATCACTGTAGTAAAAAATGAAAACAATGAGTTAATTCCTACCATAACTGTTACAGGGTGGCGTGTTTGCATTGATTATAGAAACTTAATGACGCCACCCATAAAGACCATTTCCCCCTCCCGTTTATTGATCAAATGTTGGAAAGATTAGCTGGACATTCTTTTTACTGTTTTCTGGATGGTTATTCGGGTTATATGCAAATTCCAATTGACCCTGAAGATCAGGAGAAAACCACGTTCACATGTCCCTAAGGGACATTTGCGTATAAACGAATGCCATTCGGTCTATGTAATGCACCCGCAACTTTCCAACGGTGCATGATGGCAATTTTTCATGACATGATTGAGGATTTTATTGAAATATTCATGGATGATTTTTCTGTCTTTGGCTCTTCATTTGATACGTGTTTGATTAACCTGTCTAGGGTCTTAGAGAGATGTGAGGAGTCAAATCTTGTTTTGAACTGGGAAAAATGCCATTTCATGGTGAGAGAGGGAATCGTGTTGGGGCACAAAATTTCTGAAATTGGGATTGAAGTTGATAAGGCTAAAATTGAAGTAATAGAGAACTCCCAGCCCCAACAAACATCATAGGAGTGCGTAGTTTTCTAGGACACGCAGGGTTCTATAGGCGCTTCATAAAAAAATTTTCTTGTATTGCTAAGCCACTTACCAATTTGTTAATAAAAGATATGCGCTTTGATTTTTCTGATGAGTGTGTGCAGGCATTTCAACTTTTGAAGGAGAAATTGATCACCGCACTCGTGATGATAGCACCTGACTGGGGGTCACCATTTGAGGTGATGTGTGATGCAAGCGACACAGCTCTGGGGGCAGTGTTAGGACAAAAAAGGGAAAAATGCATCCATGTCATCTATTATGCTAGTATGACACTGTCAGCTGCCCAACTAAACTACGCCACTACAGAGAAAGAGCTTCTTGCTGTGGTTTTTGCTCTGGATAAGTTTAGATCATATCTGATAGGGAGCAAAGTTATAGTGCACACTGATCATTCAGCCTTGAAATATTTGATGGCTAAAAAAGATGCAAAACCAAGGCTAATTCGCTGGATTCTACTGTTACAGGAATTTGACTTGGACATAATCGATAGAAAGGGGACAGAGAACCAGGTTGCAGATCATCTCTCACGTTTGAAAAATCCATGTGCAGGTAAGAGTTTTATTCGCGATGATTTCCCGGATGAACAACTGTTTGAGGTAAACAATTTACCCTGGTATGCCGATTTTGTAAATTATCTATCCAGTAAGTTCATTCCTCCTCATTTTACTTATCAGCAAAAGAAAAAGTTTTTCTCAGATTTGAAATATTATCTGTGGGAGGATCCTTACTTGTTTAGAATATGTGCAGACGGTATAGTCCGAAGATGCATCCCCCATGAAGAGGTAAGCGATATTTTGTTTCATTGTCATGCTGGTCCGGCTGGAGGCCATTTTGAGGCAACTAGAACTGCGTCAAAGGTCCTCCAGTCTTGTTTTTATTGGCCTACTCTGTTTAAGGATGCACATGAATATGTTACAAAATGTTCAAATTGTCAGCGCACAGGTAATATCTCTAGGAGACATGAATTGCCTCTCAATAATATTTTGGTATGTGAGATATTTGATGTATGGGGTATAGATTTCATGGGTCCGTTTCCAGCTTCTGTTGGGAACAAATATATTTTAGTGGCTGTAGATTACGTGTCTAAGTGGGTAGAGGCACTTGCATGCAAAACTAATGACTTTGGGGTTGTCGTCCAATTTCTCAAGAAAAACATTTTCTCACGTTTTGGCACACCTAGAGCCATCATTAGCGATGGGGGTACTCATTTCTGTAATCATCAATTTGACAGTTTGTTGGCTAAGTATGGGGTCCGGCATAAGGTGGCAACACCTTATCACCCTCAAACTAGTGGCCAAGTCGAGGTATCAAACAGAGAATTAAAACGCATTCTTGAGAAGACTGTTGGTACTTCAAGGAAAGAATGGTCTAGCAAACTCGACGATGCACTTTGGGATTACCGCACTGCTTTCAAAACCCCCATCGGCATGTCTCCTTTTAAATTGTTGTATGGGAAGTCGTGTCACCTACCTGTAGAACTTGAACATAAGGCTTACTGGGCTACTAAATTTTTGAATTTTTATGCTAAAGCCACAGGTGATGAGAGAGTGTTGCAGCTGAATGAATTGGACGAGTTTAGGTTGGAGGCTTATGAGAATGCCAAGCTGTACAAAGAGAAAACCAAACGCTGGCATGATCAGAACATCGTCCATCGAGAATTTGTGGTAGGACAACTGGTTCTGCTTTAAAATTCTCGACTGAAGTTGATGCCAGGTAAGTTGCGTTCACGATGGTCAGGACCATATACCATCACGCAAGTTTTCCCTTACGGGACAGTGGAAATCACTAGTGAAGCAACGGGAGCATTCAAAGTGAATGGGCACAAACTGAAGGTTTATCATGGTGGTACCATGCCCGATGAGCCGATCACCGTGGATCTGCAGGATCCAAACTGAACAAAGGGAGTACAGTCTGGCTATCGACTATAAATTTAGCGCTTGCTGGGAGGCAACCCAGTGTTTAAATTTTGTTTTTCTTTCTTCTTTAGTTTTATTTCTTTTTGTTTGTTTTATGCATATTTTGTGAGCTTATCTCAATGAATGGTGGTGCAGGTAATTTATTCATTGGCGGTGGCATTTCTCAAGTGTAGGAAGTCTATTAGGACCAGCGGACTCAGAACGTCAAGTAGGCCAGGGAAGTTTCTGTACAATTCCTGCATCTTGTGTGCTTGATCGAATTTCAATTTTGATGTGTAGATTTACAGAATTATACATTCTTGGCTTTGCATATGCGTTCGGTTCGTAGTAAAAAAAAAAAAAATTTTGGTGTGCTTTCCAGAGTGTACACGGATGTATCCCCGGACCCTTACACGGGATCCGTCTCATACCGTTTCCAACATGCAGATTTCCAGAGTGTACACGGACCTTGAAACGGAATGGTACACGGGGTCCGTGTACTGAGCTTTCAAATTTTCCCCCTTCGCGAATACACACGGACCTATACACGGATCCCTACACGGGGTCCGTGCCTTCTATTTCCAGCTGTTATCCGATTTCAAAATCGCAATTTCCCTTCCCCAAATCCCTAAATCTCTAAATCCCCAAATCTTTCCCTTCTTCACTCCCCGCCGCCCCACGCCACTTCCGGCCGCGCCGCCTCCCTCACCATCACAACCGCCGATATCAACACAGCCTCTGATTCACCAGCCCTCTTCGACCCTTGGTCACCCGCACCTCGTGATTGTTCCGGTAAGCGTGGCTTCACACTCACTCCCTCCTAAGATTCTTGACTGTTCGTTCGGATATTGATTGAGTATTTGTTTTCGGTGATTGGGTGCTATTCTCCGAGTAGAGGGCTTTTGGAATTTGATTGTGCACATGTTTACATTGATATAAATTGAGTCCGCCTTTGGGATAATCTGTTGGTGATCGCATCGATTGTGAGTTGATTTGCATTGGAATTTTGGTTGATTGTCGTTGCATTTCAATAGGCTCGTAATTTGGTCATGTCTAATTGTGCTTATTTGCGGGTTGTTTTGATTGAATGGGTTGGTTATTTGGGACCGGCGTGGATTGTGTTTCTGGATTATGATTGTTGTGTTTCATTGGTAGCGTCTTTGAATCCAACCGTCGCGATCGCCATGCCTCCTCGCCGACACACTAGTAAGCGCGCCCGAGGCGGCGCATCATCATCCTCTGGGTCCGCACGGTTAGCAATTGATCCCACTAGGTTCACCAACCGCGAAAATTTCGAGTGGTACTCCACACTGCATGAGAACTCCGTCATCGTGGAACGTTCTATTCATCCACGAATTGACCATGAAGTGCCACTCCGAGCAGAGTTTGACAAATTTGGTTGGGGACCTCTATTAGACATCACCGGCCCTTATTACCCTGACTTGGTATGGCAGTTCTACACTAACTTTGAGGAAAAAGACAAAACTGGGATGCAACACATCCGTACGTACGTAAAAGGGATTACTATCGAGTTGACCAGCGATTATCTGGCGGCTGTATTGAACGTCCCCAATGACGGGCCCCCGGTAGTTTTCAACCAGTTGGACCTTTTCTTATCAGATATCACATTCCGAATCCCTCATGCACGAAGTCGGCTCCAATACCACACATCGTCCACTGGTTCCCACTCCAGCGTCCTACCAACGTCCCTCCCGCTGCTGGATCGCCTTATCTGTTACTTCACAAGGGCGAACGTCATTCTGAGGAAAGCTGGGAACAATGAGGTCCGCCATTTGGATCTCTATATCATAGACAAGATGTTGAATGGCTTGGGGGCCATTCCAGCTATTCCGGTGGCGTCGATTATGATCTCTCATATGCGCTCAGTCGCCCACATTGATCCCACGAAGAATAGGACGCCATACGCCCCTTTTCCTATCATCATTTCTCGGATCTTGGCAGCCCATGGTGTCGATCTCACGGGTGAGACCTCTCTCCTCCCGACCTCTACGCAGATGCTATCACCCCAGGCCATGCAGGGTATGTATTTCATTTTCAGGCAGGGTGCTTGGTACCGTAACCCCGGGAGTCGCCATATCAGTCCTCATCCCCGTGATCCACCATTCCCTCCCCATACAGCCGACGAGCGCGTCTACGAAGATCGAGTGGCGGAGGAAGCCGCATTAGATGCCCGAGCAGGACCTCAGATTGATTTGCCGTCGGGACAGCGCGCGCCGAGAGGTACTCGTCAGGTTTTCTCGACCATTTTTGACTACATGGACGATTTGCGCACACGATGGGCTCGACTAGAGCACCATGCCAGGACGCAGTCGTATTCCGATGACATTTATGCTCCGCCGTTTGACAGATCCGCCCTCGATGGCATGGAGGACTTGGAACTAGGATCCGACGAAGAGTAGTTAGAACTGTTAATTGGGAATTTGTGGAGACTATTATCGGCTTTCTAGATTTGATTGGTTTATTCTTAATTTGCTTATCGATGTTACGAGACATTTTATTCATGTTTATTCCCTTTTCAGTCTACTCTTGTGCTTGTGTGTTTTTCCTATTCCTTTTTACATTTCCTTGTGTCTTCGATGTCATATGTTTCAGGAGTTGATGATCTCTACCATACTTTCACCACTTACTCGACATTTTCCAGGGAAGTTTTTATTATTTTTGCTTTAACTGTTTTGCTTTTCATCATTTTACACTGAGGACAGTGTCGGTTTCAAAGTGTGGGGGTAGGTCAGTTTTGTTACACATCGTTGCACAGCACTTAACAACCCTTTTCAAATAGGATGAGACCATATCTAGAGAAAGAACTCTTGTTTTACTTGACAACCGAGTTAAATTGTTAGATTTTGGATCACCCAGGAAATCGTTTCATGACTAGTATTGAATAAGAGGAGTCGTAGTTTCAAGGAGAGAGTCAGACATGAACCAGTTTTGTATCGACACTTCATCCCATGCACGTGGTCAAACTTTTACTCATTCATGGTAAATTGGTGCAAGGTGAACTCTAAAAAAAAAACAAAAAACAAAACTTTCGAACAACGATCCCTAGAACTAGTCTGATTAACCCTCGAAGCGAAAATACGAACGATGGTGACTTAGGGATGATTTAGGCGACCTTTGGACCGTTTGAGCCTTTCAAGCCTACCTGATACATCAGTTACTGTCTCTAGTAACCCCTTTTGAGCTTGTTAAAAAAAATTCGAATGGTGTGTGTCAATGACACACAATTAGACCCCATTCGTAATTTATTCAATGTCCCACATCAACCACCTGAATTTTAGCCTATACACTTGTTCCCACCTACTGTTGAGAGAAATGAAACTTCTGTACACATTGAGTTCAGGATACTCCAAAGAATGAAGGAATTTATCTGAAGGAATCGATGAATCATTGTTCATGGAAAAAAAAAGGTATGATATTGAAGACACCCGAAAAAAATCTGTGGGTGAAAGTCGAAGGACAATGAAAAAGAAAGGAGATGATAGAGCCCTAAAGATGATAAAATTACAATGATTAGTGGTAAGTTAAAAGGTGAATGATGGTGCTGCAGATGTATATTTATTTTCTCTTACTTTTGACTCCCCTGCCTTTTATTGTAGCCGTGAACCTTGGCCTTACGTTATAAGCTTCAAAAGACCTATTAACCAAGTCATTATCGTTCAACATTTAGTAGAGAGGGGTATGAAAGTCAAGCATATGGGGCGTTCAAAAAAAAATAAAAAAATGTTGATTAATATAAGTGACCCGGAACCCAAGTAACTGTTGATGAGTATAAATTCTGACTTGCACACTACACACATCTCGTTCTGTTGATCTTTACTGGGTAATGTTTGAATCTTAAATTGTGAATGAAAACGAATCTTATGATATTCGAAGCATGATCTTTTGACCGGGGGTGAAAGAGTTTGACAAATTGATAAGTTTTGATTGTATTACTTGAGTTCTGAATCTAAGATATTTCTCATCCTTATTTTCTTGTCTGATTTGTTCGAGGACGAACAAAGGTTAAGTGTGGGGGAATTGATAAGCACGAATTATATAGCATTTTAGAAATTTTATTTTGACTTATTCATGCTTATCTGGCGATTTTATTCCGAGTTTTGCGCTTTATTCGTTTCATCATTACTATTTACAGGTTTGACCGAAAGATGATAAAAACCGAAGAAAAGAAAGAAAAGTCAAACTTTGCATTGCCATGTCAGAAACAACCGGAAAAGTAGGAAGAATTACACAGAGTCTACACGGACCCCATGACGGGCCTGTACACGGGGTCCGTGTCTATTAGCACCCGAGAAGAAAAAAATCCAGAGTCTACACGGACCCGAAGACGGACCTCTATACGGGGTCCGTGTCTAGTGTTTTCACGAGACTGAACGAGACATTAAGTACACGGACGCATACCCTGAGGTATGCACGGGGTCCGTGTACTTGATATCAGATCCAAAAGTTTGCGAANTCGAAGAAAAGAAAGAAAAGTCAAACTTTGCATTGCCATGTCAGAAACAACCGGAAAAGTAGGAAGAATTATTAGATCTGATTCCACTCATGAATTCGAATATTAGATTTGATTCTCGTTTTGAATTTATGGAGTAGTTTTTCTTGTGATCGGGACCACGATAGGGACAAACTGTCGATTCTGTTCGTTCATTGGATTATTTGATTTATAAATTAATCTATGTTATTGATTAATATTTGCGTAATTTTCGTGCTTTTAATTTGGCCAATTATTTGTATGTTCGTTGTTCGATCTTGACTCGAAAGAGAATAGGTTGAAATTAGCTTCAAAAATATGAATCAACACACGGTTAAATCGACTAGAAATAGTATTCGGTTTCAAGGTACGATTTTAGGCGACAGCTGTGATTTCATCGTTGAATAATGCTTTTTTGTTTAATTAAATTCAATTAGAAATAATTGGATTGTTAAATAAAAATAGGATTATAAATTCTAGAAATAGATTTATAGTTAATTCAGGGAATTTCATCGTAACATTGAATAATCTGTGGTTAATTAATTCCAAGGCGTGACAGTAATCAAAGTTTGGACCGTTGTGTGTTCCAGGTCATTTTGTTGAATTTGAAAAATATCCCAAGTTTCGATGCTGTTATCATTAATCTTAGATAATAGCTTAGCATAATCTAATTTAATTTGACTAGTTTAAATTATCATCAAATCACTTGTTATTATTTGCCTAGATTGAATCGAATAATTTAAATTTTAGTATTTAAACAATAGTCTCTGTGGGATCGATACTTGGACTTGTCGTCCATTTGTTACAACTTGACCTAGTCCGCCTGCTAGAATTTTTCCCAACCGAAACCATCGGTCAGAGTGCATCTTTGGGACTATGATTGATTGGTTAATTTATGAGGTTGTGGTAGCATGTTCAGGGCGTTCCAACGAAGTTCACGATGTTCGTCAATATATATCACGTGTAAAATAATTATTTTTGAGCTATGCGATTTGTCTTGTGGCCAAATTATGTTACGGGTTTGGAAGTCGGATAACATGTATGGGGACCTCTCAAACATCTTCGGAGGAATTATGTTATGTTAGGAAGCGGACATCCAGTCCAAGAGCTATGGTGATCCCTGCCGGCCCAGTACTGTGGTTTAGTTTGATCAAATGATTTATGTGTATGAGCCACTTGAATTGAACAAAACTCTACGTAAAAGTATTTACGTTTACGATTATGCACGACAAGTATGAAAATCTAATTTTATGATTTTTATGAAATTGTTTATACAGGAATGTCGCATTATACATATTTATGTTGGTTTAAAATTTAAAGCTTCATTTGATCGATAAATTTTAAATATATTCAAATGTATTTTGTTATTTTAGAGAAGAAAAATCATGAACTTCAAATCCACTCTTGTATGTTTATATAATATTTCACCTTAATCATTATGAATTTCAAATTCACTCAATAATGATATCATTTGAAATTAATTCTACTTTACATAACTAATGTGTAAATAAGTAATTTATGAATTTAAAATTTTTAACGATAAAACTATAATCGAAAATTCATAGATTTCAAATTCATCTCTCCAAATACACCCTGATATAATTACATTAAAGTTTAATTAAAAATTTATTTTTTAAAATAATTATTTAATCATATAACAGTGAAAACATGCAAGAATGGAGGTAAATTCTAATTATGTTGTTTTTTGCTATTATTCTTTTATAGTTGGATGAGATATTTCTGAAAAATTAAATCTGCAATACATCTATCTATTGAAGCATTGACAAATGTTGGGCGTATTTGGTAATAGTGATGTACAAGCAAGATTTATGGAGACAAAAAATGATATGACATATTCACAATTTTCATCTTTTGGTGAATATATGTATATAAGCCTTCAACAATGCACATCCTGTTCATCTATTCCTCTAAACTTGAAAATTCTTGTAATTAACTTGTGAGTTGTCACATGATCCAGTGCTAATGGTTTTTGTAAATTGCCGATTTGGTTTGGTTATTTTAATGATTCAATTGACAGAATGATTTTTTTCCCTAATTCCATATTATTTTGGAAAACCCTTTGAACTTTTTTTAGTATTATTATTTTCAATTGATTTTTTCTAAAAATCCAATATATCAAAACTCGAGGAGGATCTAAAAATTGATATTTTAATTATATTATTATATTTTCACATCTTCTAGGGTGCAACTATGCAAACAAATTGAGTCCACTCGCAAACTTTTGAGTCGGTTTGAAAAATATTTAATTTTTTATTAGGAAATTATCGAATTCAATCTCAACTCGAATATGTTCGAATATTTTTCAAATCAAACTTGATTTTTAATTAGGTTTTTTTGATACTTTGCGAGTTTTAATATATAATAACCCAATAAATTATCATTTAAACATGATTAAGATGTCATTACTAAAACAAATTGAAATATTTATTCAACAGGCATCTCGGAACTACCGAAGCAAATTTTGGAACTACCGGTCAGGTTGGACCGTACAAATATGAGTTCGGACCTTCCGAACTGCAACAAAGCAATAATGAGCAAAAACACGTAAGAAGTTCAGACCTTCCGATCTCCACCGTCCGATGAGGTGACAAAGAGAACATGACACGTAAGGCAGAAGTCGGTTATGATTTTATGAACTCAACCTATAAATAGGCCATGCTAGATTCATTTCCAAGTGCACCAAATCGAATATTCTCTCTCAATATTGATAGTATTCTAGATATTTTCAGTTATTTTCAAAGGTTCAACAAGTTGCAAAGTGCTCTCAGATTGGTCGGAAACACGAGAATTGAGCTACGAAGCTATCATCCCCAAATGGCCGACTACAAACGAATGTATGATACGAGGAACTTAATTAATTGGGGGATAGTAGATAAGAATTATAAAGCATGTTTAGAGAGATGAGCTTGAGAATCTAGAAAGTTAGTAATGTTACCTTATTTGATGTTAGGATTAATGAGTAGACATCCAGTTTTTCCAGTATAATTTAGAGGTGCGTAAGTAATGACTAAGATATCGAGTTGAATATGCATTTTTATGTGTTGCATTTTACTTGTCATGTGATACATGTTTATTTTTCATGATATATATATGACATTTGCATATCATGTTGAGAGTTTATTCATTAAGATAAGCCTTGATCTAGTAAGGGTCGTTCAACCTTATTTCAAGCATTGTGAGCCATCCACTAACTCAATGGACCAACATACCACTATTACCCTAGATATTGCATGTCCAAGATCTTGACAGGAATGTAGGAGGCACCTACCAACTCGACGGACCAGTGTACTACACACTCAAGCACCTAGACATAGATTGAGCATGAGTTTTTAGTTTGATCTTTGATCAGCGGTTCATTATTCATGCATGCACATATAAGTTTGTATACGCATACATTACGTAATGGGTGATTAAGTCGCTCATGTCCTTTTTTATCGTGGACACCCTATTTCCATGGGGAATGTCTCAAGTTGAACAGCCAAGACGGACATGGTAGTGGCTAGAGGAGACCGGTACTTCCAGATGAGGTTTTCAACGATTGTTTTATTTTCGGGTTTATTTACAAACATTCGATTTGGTTGTATAACATTTTTATTCAGGTTTACCGCTGATGTGAGGATATTATGGTTTATTTTATGATTTCCACTGGTTATGGATTTTAGTCTGATTACTCTGATGATTAATGTATTTGGTTTATTTAAGATTTATTATTGCATGTTAGTCATGATGATGTATACATTCCGGATAAAGGCGTTTCATGATATTTTTGATAAATATATTATATATTGTATAAATATGTTTCGACATTTTGAGTGATAGTTCAAATAACTCTTGAATAAATTTGAATTTTTCGAGATAAACTCTAACGCGAGTCAAAAAAATTTAAAATATTATAATTTCGCATCGAGGATAAGCTCAAATATGGCTAATTTGTCACGCCCCGAAATCGAGACATGTCATCGGCGTTATTTAATAATTTAAAATCGTGTAACAACAAGCCGCATAGTACATCAAATAGCCAAAAGCCAGTCTATTACATAAATCAATAATCTTCTTTACAATGCGATTACAAAGAAATGCGGAAGCGTAATACACGATAATATAACTAAAAGATAGAATGACAAGACTGGTCTTGAATTAGATTGGGTTCATCATCATCCCCAAAGGTATTCTTGTTCTTTATCTTCGATTTGTTCCTCGTTCTTATCTGGGGTGGGAATGTAAGTGGTGAGTATTTGGAAAAATACTCAGTAAATGGGGGTCGATCGTGCATAACAAATATCAAGGTTATAATTATACGAATACATTATCATAATTTCAATAATAAGCATGTTGGACCGAATACGAACAAAATATAAACATAGCACTGAAAATCATCTTATTTCCATGGTTTACTGATCAGTCTCCTATATGTTACTCCTCTAAGGGGTGAGGCCAAAAGAACGGTTATTATAACCCACCGCATCAGGGTCTTAAACAAAACATATCAAATATCGGAATTTTTTTGCCATTTCTAATTCGAATCATTACAGTGTATTTCAAATATTTCAAACATGCTTTCAAATATTATAACTAATAGCAAACAACAAATTGTTCAAGGAGTTTCATAACAAATATGAACGAATATATCATGCCGATCGAATTTCAAGAAATATACATAATGTATTTTTAAGCAAATGTGGACATACTTACGGAAAAAAAGTATGTTGATATATATATCAAGTAGTACACTTATGAAATGCAAGTGTACGTAAAAGTATAACAAAAACTCACTTACTTGATGATAATCTTCAAAGATTTGAGGGAAAGACAACTAAAATTCGGACATGAAAGCTGCTGGACTGCGTCGAACCGGACAAGAATTCGGCTACTGCGGTGCTTCGAAAGTGGACAAGAATGAGTTGCTGAAATGCTACTGGAAGGTGTGATTTCTCCTACCCTTTGACCACTATTTATATGCTCATGGAAGTGAGGTGAAAAGGCTACCATGACAACCATGTTTATGGCCTTCTTAATGGCCTTAAACACCATTAACATGTTGTTCTGACTCTTCAAATTTCTCTTTGAATTCATGACTTGAATGTGTTTTTAATTCATAGTTTTGTGTGTTAATTCTTTAGATCTTCACATAATCTAAGTCACATTCAACCTTGATTTTTTTTGGCATTCATTTAGACTTTAAACCTATCTATCACTTACTGATTTTATCGTGATCACCTCGAAATATGAACCTGGGGAATATGGGCCAGCAGATTATTAAATTAAAATTGACAATTTTTCTACGATCGCTTGTGATGCGGCCCATCCCCGTGGATTGAGAGGTCTTCCAAACTGGATATATACATACAGCCGACATAAATATGTGTGTAATGTATATCCAGAACGCACTCCAACGTCAATGTTAACGCTGTCGTCACGACACCTCCTCCTCCTCCTCTGTTTTTCACACTGAATATATTTCAACTTAGCCATTCCATTTTCTTCAAGCCTTGAAATATTATTATTCCAGAAAAAACCGAAAATGAACAGCTCAAAGGGAAGAACGACGCTTGATGTGGGAGCTGATGGGGTGGCCATAATCACCCTCCTCAATCCTCCTGTCAATTCTCTATCTTTTGATGGTATTATTTGTGAACTGCGATCTCACTACAAATTTCAGACAAGTCTTGATTCTTTTATTGGGTCTTTTGAATTGTCTTTATTTTCGTTCAATCTTTTTCTGCTTAAGGGATAATTTTTCCTTTTTTCTTCTTACATGGGTTCTTTGTATTGTTCTTGTTCATTTGATCTTTGTTGTTCAAGAGTTTCATTGATGTTTTTTTTGTTGCGTAAAACAAAAGCTTGGATCTTTAGTTGACAATAATTGATATTCTCAATTCCCTGATTATGATATCGATTTTCTTTTTTGAGATTTAAGAAAAAGTATTATCGATAAGTATTTAGTTTTTTGTACTTGGAGTAGTTGTTAGTATTTCGAATTCATCGCATAAATAGAGTTGTTTAATACTTGTTCTGCTACTCTAGGAGGCACTGCCGAGGAAACGTGAGTTTGTATGTGATCACTGGGTTGAGAAGTTGGATTGCATTTAGCTATTGATTTCCTATTTCTGGGCAAATGTTAACCGTTCTTTCTGTAATATCTTTAGTGTTGGACAGCTTAAAAGATAATTATGAACAGGCGTTGAGAAGGGATGATGTGAAGGCAATTGTTGTTACAGGTAAACACTGAGATTTTGTTTGATGTTGGGCACAGTGGATCAAGGATTTAGAGAGCATTATTTGTTACTTGAGCAGGTGCACGAGGAAAATTTTCTGGTGGCTTTGATATAAGTGCATTTGGAAAAATTCACGATAAAAGCGGTATGATGTATTGTTTGTCTTGTTTTGCTTTTATTGCTTTGACATCACTTCTGAGCTAGTGCTAGTGTGTTTGTGTTTGTGTTTGATCACAGTTCGAGCACCGAAGCCCGGTTTTGTGTCTTTGGATATTCTCAGCAATATTGTGGCAGGTATGTTGTTCAGATTTTTGTCATTCTAACTATCTAGTTACATGCCAGCACGCTGTGTATCTTCTTTGGTATTTCTAGCTGTTCTTTAACTGACCGCGACTTTACTTTCAGCTGCAAAAAAACCCTCTGTGGCTGCTGTTGATGGTCTTGCCTTGGGTGGAGGATTAGAAGTTGCAATGGTAAGTTCTGTTCATTGTTTACAGTTCATAGAAGCATTCTGTCGAATAGAGATGACCTTTTATATCATTTTTTCAGGCCTGTCATGCACGTATTTCTACTCCTAATGCTCAATTGGGCTTACCGGAGTTGCAGCTTGGGATATTACCTGGATTTGGAGGTGTAGCATTATTCTGTTGCATATGCCTATTTGTGGGGGGTCTTTTTCATTTGTAACATATAAGAAGCCCGCAATTGTGGGAATTACCATTGTTCAAAGGGATAATCGGGATCTGTAATTATCCCCACGAGTAGCAGAACTATGATGAAATCTACTTCCAGATATAGTTGAACGATATTCATTTGAACATGAAGTTGAGAATTTCACTTCTAAATCAAGCTTATTGTGCCAGATCTTCTGGCTAATGGATCTGAGTGGATACCAAAATGCTGATCATTGCCTCTGGTTGACATGAGTCTGTTGTAACTAACGAGAGGCTGGAGTATTCAAATGAAGTTTCATGATGTGACTAAATGTTCTTTTTCTCACACAATCTCATTTTGATTTATTTTCTCAGGAACACAGGCCCTGCCACGCCTTGTTGGCATAGCCAAGGCCCTTGAAATGATGCTGGTAAGCTTTCGTTTTTGTGAGTTCAGTTGGTATTGTGGTTTTCAGCTTCAATAGTATTGATTGACATCTGATATTATCCTATATCTGTATTTGCATAGAAATCACAACCTGTCAAAGGCCAGGATGCCTTAAGTTTAGGCCTTGTGGATGCCATTGCTTCACCTGATGAATTAGTAAATACTGCTCGTCGATGGGCTCTTGACATTTTGGAGTTTAAAAAACCCTGGATCAACAGTTTTTACAAGACTGAAAAGTTGGAACCTTTCGGTGAAGCCAGGGAAATGTTTAAGTTTGCTCGAGCTCAGACCCGTAAACAAGCTCCGAACCTCGCACACCCCCTAGTTTGCATTGACGTTGTTGAGGAAGGCATAGTCGCTGGCGCTCATGCTGGGCTCTTGAAGGTTCGGTTCCATTTCATCACTTAATAAATTTATCTTAGTCCAACCTTGACCTGAGATGAATGAGCATCTATACCGGCAGGAAGCTCAAGAATTCCAAACTCTTGTGGAATCGGATACTTGCAAGAGCTTGGTTCATATTTTCTTTGCCCAGCGTGGTACCACAAAGGTGGAGTAAAATTTTGGTTTTTTATAATATTAGAGCTAATATTTGCATTCTATGGCATACATTCCTTGAAATATTTTAGTTTTATCAGAGTTCCCAGTTTCACTAAAATACATCCTTCAACACAGACATTTTGTGTTCAAGAGTTATTGTTATTAGTGCCTGTCATGTTGCGGAATTTTTTTCAATTGTCAGAACTGGGATTAGATTCTGCAGAACCCCGTTTCTATTCTTAAAAACCGAACATATGTGGTGCAGATTGCAAAATGTTTGTGATCAGAGTTCGTCTTTGAGTTCCATGTGTTCACACGATTATCTTGTTTATTCACTAAAATATATCAGCTTTTAGTGTTACCAAACCAAGTTTTTTAATATATTTATATTTCTCTTTCTACTTACAAACAGGTTCCAGGGGTCACAGATAGTGGCTTGAAACCAAGGCGGATAAAGAAGGTTGCAATCCTAGGTGGAGGGCTTATGGGCTCTGGAATAGCAACTTCATTGATTCTCAGTAATTTTCCAGTTATTTTAAAGGAAGTGAACGATAAGTTCTTACAGGCTGGTATTGGTAGAGTAAAAGGTGAGACTGGGCCAAGCTCTAGATATGATATCCGGCTTTGCTGATTTCCTCTCAATTACATATATATTAATTTGACTGTTTTTGTATTTTCAGAAAATTTGCAAAGCCGGGTCAAGAAAGGGGCAATGACCCAAGAGAAGCTTGAAAAAACTCTTTCTTTGCTCAAGGGTGCACTTGATTATGAAAGCTTTAGAGATGTGGACATGGTTATAGAGGTGAACTAAGACATTTTAAGAGTTAGCATTGGTTATGACTCTCTGCTCTTTTTTGGGTCTATATCTTGTGTTCTCTTTTTGCCGTCATTTGACTAGGCTGTCATCGAGAACGTTGCTTTGAAGCAGCAAATATTCTCAGATCTTGAAAAGTATTGCCCTCCACATTGCGTTCTCGCTAGTAATACTTCTACTATTGATCTAAACTTGATTGGGGAAAAGACCAAGTCCCAGGATCGTATCATTGGAGCCCACTTTTTCAGGTGAAAATTGGCGTAATCTTTTAATTAATTCCCCATTGTACATTGCACTGATGTGAGCTCCGTAATTCCTGCAGTCCAGCTCATGTGATGCCGCTTTTAGAAATAGTTCGCACACAGAAAACATCTCCCCAAGCAATTGTAGATTTACTCGATGTTGGGAAGAAAATAAAGAAGACTCCAGTTGTGGTCGGAAACTGCACTGGTTTTGCTGTCAACAGAATGTTCTTTCCTTACACTCAAGCTGCTTTATTACTTGTAGACCGTGGTGCAGATGTCTACAAGATAGATAGAGCCATCTCCAAATTTGGAATGCCAATGGGTCCGTTCAGGTAATGTGCTGCATGGCACTACTTAGCTTGATAAATTAATGCAATGATGGCTTAATGGTTTGGATAATGTTGTCCTTAGATTGTGTGACCTTGTTGGATTTGGAGTTGCCGTCGCTACTGGGGGACAATTTGTTTTGAATTTTCCTGAAAGGACATACAAGTCAATGCTGATTCCACTCATGCAAGAGGATAAGAGAGCAGGTGCATGTTTCTTTTAATCTATATCAAATATCAATCAACCATTACACGTTTGTGGATTCTAAGAAACAATGAGTTTCTTGTTTTACAAATTCACAGTGTGCTTCTTTTAGGTGAAACGACTCGACGAGGGTTCTATATATATGACGAGAAGCGGAAAGCTGTTCCAGATCCAGAGCTCAAGAAGTACATTGAGAAGGCTAGGGAGATATCTGGTGTCAGCATCGACCCGAAGGTTGTCCTCTCATCTCACCTCATGAATATAAACTGAGCGCTTATATTTACCTCAAAATCTGTTGATTGAATTCGCATCCAGTTAACAAACTTACAAGATAAAGATATCATTGAGATGATATTCTTTCCTGTGGTGAATGAGGCCTGTCGGGTACTGGACGAAGGCATCGCACTCAAGGCTGCTGATCTCGACATATCTGCCGTCATGGGCATGGGGTTTCCTCCTTACAGGTTTGCTCCCACCTTATGGTTCAGATATCACCTTTTAAGGTTGTTTTTGCACATTCCTTCTTGTTATTCATGGACAGAGGAGGGATCTTGTTTTGGGCCGACACTCTTGGATCAAAATACATCTGTTCGAGGCTGGAGGAATATTCGAACTCATATGGAGAATTTTTCAAGCCCTGCTCTTATTTGGCTGGACGAGCTGCAAAGGGGAATCCCTTGGTGAGAATTCTCATGTCTTATGATGCTATTTTTATCATCTTCCACCTTGTTACGGCCCCCCAAAATCATGATTGCGTATGCAGTCTGGTTTTGATTATTGTATTCATTTCACGTTGACGTCAAATCTGGTACTGGAGATCGTTGTACTGACAAGTTTGGTCTGTTTATGCAGAGTCTGACTGTTGATCCAGCGAAGTCGCGCTTGTGAGGTGGTTGATTTATGGGCCTAGGATTGACGCATATGATTCACTATTTGGGCATCGAGTTTTTAGATATTCTCTGATGCTTTTATAATGTTTAGATTTAGAGTTGAGAAGGGCTAAATAAAGTAAACGGCAATGATAATGAATTCAAAATTTGGATTTGCTTTATGATTATTGTTATTATTATTGCTGTTTTGTACATGTGAATGACATTGTTTTGATTCTGGGATCGTACTTTATCATGATACGACTCGGGGGTGGGTTCTCGATGGTGCCAAGAATTCAAACAATCCATAGATGAATATTTTCTAAGCAGACCAGACCCTTCTGCATTCTTCCTCAAATTATATTCTGTTATCTGCCTGGCTTTAGCGACACATTTAAACCAAAGATTCTTTCTTGGTTTGTTTGACTCTGTGAAAAGATGTAAGATATGCTGCGTTTGGTAGGATTGGTGAAAAAAATTAGAGAAGTAAATAGTTGATGCCAAACAAGTCACATTGGCCTGCCACTAACAGACAGCTAGGGTTCGCTTGCCTTGTCTTGTTCATTTGGCAGCTTAATTATAAACTATTTCGATTTCCACGTGGTTCTGGGAACTCGCTTCATAAATGACCCTTCCCTGCTTACTTTAATACCCATTTTCTGCATTAATTGACACTCTCCTTTGACCAGTTTCCCCCCTCTCCCTTAGCGTGATTTTTTATGCATTCTAGTTTTCTTGAGATTTATGCCAAGGGAGGGGAGAAAACAAGCAGGCCCGTTCCTAAAAATAATCTGTTTAATCTGGGTTTTCTAGATTTTGGAGTGAGAACTAATGGTGATGGAAATTGTGCATGAAGATTTGGGAGAAGGAAACATGGGATGTGTAAACCATCAGTACAAGAACAGCACTCCTGGTGGGATCTGTGCCTTTTGTCTTCAAGAAAAGCTTGGAAAGCTTGTTTCTTCATCATTTCCTGTAGCTGTTGTACCGTGTTCTTCCTCTTCTTCAACTCCCTCTTTTAGATCCGACTTTGGTCGTGGTAGCATCGCCTCTACAGGTGGCAGAGCCGCCATCTTTCAAGCCCGCCGTCTTGCATCGAATTCATCGGCTCATTCTCAGTTTCTGAACTACATGGACACCTCCAGAGGTAAGGGTAGTAGCTTTCTTGGCTACGACACTGCTAGGAGGTCAAGACTGCCTTTTATTTTGACCCACGGGAGGCAGAAAGATGAAACGATGGCATGTTCAGATTCCAACAGCTTCATTTTCAGGAGAAGTATGTCAACAACTCCTAGAAGAGGTGTGCATTTCTTGGCTGAAAATCATCCTAAAGATCATACTCGTATGACAAAATTCTTGTCATTCCTTTACATGCCGAAGCTCTCAACTAACAAAACAACTACAATACACTCCAAACCTTTGAACTCCTCATCCGCGACACCTAAAACTATGTGTGGTAGTTCATCAAGGGACAAGAAAAAGGAAGACTTCGTTGATGTGGATGAACCTGAAGATGGTAGCCCTGATGAGGCTGCATTTAACAGAAAGGTTTCAAGATCTAGATCTGTTGGTTGTGGGAGCAGGAGCTTTTCAGGTGATTTATTTGAGAAGATTTCAACTGGCTTTGGCGATTGCACCCTCCGCAGAGTGGAATCTCAGAGGGAAGCGAAGCCCAAAATTTCCTCAGTTCATAAAGTTGGTGTCAATGAAAAAGTGAAATGTGGTGGGATTTTCAGTGGTTTTATGACCCCTTCATCCTCTTCATCGTCTTCAACCGAGGATAAATCAATCTCTGCAACTCATTCATCAATGGTAAATATTTCGCATGGCAGAATTAGAAGTTGGGGATGGGCATTGGCTAGCCCGATGAGAGCTTTTGGCAAGCAGCCCTCTACGGGTAAAAGTGTTACTGGCTCGATTAAGAATGCCACTTCCAATTTGGCTGCAATCCCTTCATTGTTGGCTGTTTGAGTGTGAGAAGAAGAAAAAAGTTTAAAATTTATGAGTATATTCATAGTCCATCCATGTGTGGCTATGTTTCACTGTTCATCACTCGTGATGTTTTAGTTGTCGTATGTTTGTTGTGGGTTTGGTGTAAGATTTGAATATGCATGAATACGTCAACATTTTCTTGTTATTATGAGGTGAGTCCATGAGCTCCCACTGGTACAAAATCATCGATGGACTCCACATTTTTTGTTTTAAAAGGAGATGATCGGTTGAATATAAAACAAAAATCGGGAGGAGATTGCCTGTTATTATGACATGCATCTATTGGTAAAAAGGGTTAAATAGTTGATAGGATGGTTGCCGTTGTGCATCTATTGGTAAAAAGGGTTAGATTACCTTTCCATTAGCTAACAAAGTAAGGAACTTTGTGGTTGTTTTCTTGTCATTTGTATTGCATCAACGGTGATGGCAATGAATTACACCAACTGATGCCCCGGTTAATTGCACCTTTTGTAATTAGTATCCAACGATTCTGTGCGCAGATATTCGAGCACATATTCCCCCCGTCTGTCTGGAAAATATATAACGCTCATTGAAAAAGAAAAAACAAACATTTACACCAACCCTTGTCCCACACCCGGACCGTGAAAAAGTAGCATAATAGTCTCCATTCCTCTGCCATAAAACAGTCTCCTTTCCTCTTATCTTTAACTTTTGAGTAACAAACAACAAAGAATATGATGAGCCAAAAAACTGGAAGGCAACACTTTAGTCAACATTTTAACACCATTAATGGCTCTTCACTTGGATAACAATGTCAGCAAACATTCTGAGAAACATCAACACTTCTACCTCTCTACTAGTCATTGTTTCTGGATTCGAAGTAGAACCTCTACAGTTCCTCCATCCGGAAACCCTCTCTCCACACAGCATGGCAGTGAAGTATTTAACTTGGCAAGAAACCTTCAATTATCCTGTATGAAATTTATGCTAAATGAAGCCAAGTAAAAATCTCTAACTACTACCATCTAATTGAGCTCAACATAATTTCACACAAGGCCTGAATAATTAGAAGGAAGCAATGTGACCAAGTTGATCTAGCTCAATCTTTGCCGTGCTCCAGCAGTTTGAGGAAATTTGCAACACGCTTCTGCTTTTGCTCTTGTCATAGGATCATAATACTCAACGGCAACGAGGAAAGCAAAATGTTTTCTCTGTCCACGCAGTTGGGAGTCTTAAATTTACCACCAAATATTTCGAATATATTGATTACTGTTGAATCTCATATAATTCACGCATCTTCTTGGAGTTAGATTCAGATTAAGTTAGCAAATCTTAGAGAGACATATAGTATAACAGAGAGTACACGAAAATGCAGGAAAAGACGTGTTTGTTAAACATCTTTTAGGTAGAAAGAGATCACAAAGCTCATGATTTAAAACATCTAGCAGTTGTCATCAACGATGTTGATTTTGACTCAATTATCATATGCTAAGAATTCAGTACACGGTATTGCTTATGATTGCAACACAAATAACTGTGAATAAAAGATAAAAATATCATGGAGTCTGTTGAGGCCACAAACCTCCTTCACACTGTTTCTGATCCAGATGCAAGAAAGGCACAACCAGAAAAGCTGAATGTTAGCAGTAGATTCATGGTCCCTATCTTTTGGTCAAATACTCTTGTTTTGTAAAGGCGCTTCCATAAAGACATGTAAGGCTTTGTGCAAGTAAAATGTTGAAGGTCGATGCATTCATTTATAAGATCCGCATATTAAACAAAGGAATAACTTCACTTAGAGATGGATAATTTCCAGTTTACTGCAAAAAATCAAAATTTCAAAAAAATTTATGTGTGTAACAATTTTAACTCTAGTGTATAGCAAAACCTAAAGTAAAAACATTCAGCTGGATATAGGATGAAGATGAGTGACTATTATTCCAATTATTACTCAAATACAATTAAATCACATGAATTACAGAAGTACGTTGTTTAAGTGCAGGGTAATACCAGCTTATAAAGTAGGCTCAAATTTTTTTAAGGAAACTGCAGAGTAAAATGCTGTTGATACGTTCTACAATAGCTACGTCATTAGCTCGAATTTTCGTTCTAAGGGAGCCATATTTTGTATAGCTATATTAAATAAGAGAGAGAACATAAACAAAAACCTTTGGTAAAAGACTGTTATAATTTCAGAGATTTAACTAAGTACAGTTCGAGATTTAACTAAGTACAGTTCAACGGAACATGCAGAGACAGAAAAACCTTAACCTTCATGATGTGAAACTTTCAAGCCTGTCACAGTGAGGAGTTGGAAAGTGTCTGTTCCAATGACGCCTCTGCATTTCCATGTGACAATACCGTCCAAGCATGTGTTGGTAGTCCTTGATCACATTATTTTCAATGTCTTGTCGACTAGAGCTTCCTATAGGATAATTCTGATCAAATTCAGGTGATTTGACAAAAAACTCAACTCCGTGATTCTCCGTTGTTTTCTTGAATTGATACGAATAGTTCTTTTGCAATGAATACTCCGGCTCAGAGAAAGGAAGATAGGCAAGCAGAATGATTATTAAAAACGGTAGCAACTGAAGAAGCAGCATAACATTTGGTCCATTATCACCCAAATCTTCCCTGTGATGATCACCACCGTCAGTTGTCCTAGTCCTGTAAACTCGAGCATTTCTGAATGCATCACGCCGACCAAAGAAAGCCCGAAATATCTCATCGGGGTCAAAGTCGTCATCGAAGAAGTCATTCCCTGTTCTCCTTCTTCTTTGCATAACATTATTCTGCTGATTATACTCAAACTCATCCACAAAACCCGTCTGATCATACTGCCTCCTCGAGTCATCATCACTCAAACATTTGAATGCCTTGCCAACTTTCTTGAATGCCTCCTCAGCTCCCGGAGCTTTATTCTTATCAGGATGAACTTTCAGAGACAACTTCTTATATGCCTTCCTAATCTCCTCCACAGAACAGCTCTTTTCCACGCCAAGAACGGAATAATAATCTTTCTTAGTCCTAATTTGCCTAACCAACTGCACATGCTCCTCCGTGTAATTCCTCTCCCCATTTGAAACCCCGCCACCATCAGCTAAGCCCACATTGTTTCTCGGCCTCTTGACAGTCTCCATGTGATTAGAGGCACCAACAGAAGGAGCATCAAGATTTTCACATGCAGCCAAAAGATCATCCACGGGTAAATTCTCATTCAGGCGGCGTGCGATCCCTATTAATTTAAGTGCTCTTTGTTTATTGCCAGCGGCGATGGCCTCCCGAGCAATATTAAAGCACTTCAAAGCCTCATCCTTGTTGCTATCCATAACAATTCCTTGATTTAAAATTTTTAAAAAGGCCAAAGAAAAAAAAATACAGCCAACCAATTTCAAGAAAAGTTCACAAAATTCAATCTAAAGGTTCAAAACCTAGAAAATCCAACGCCCCGTGAAGTTCATCAACTTCACGAATCAATCAATAAAATCAAAGGTGCTGACTTTCCCGCAAGTCCAAATGATTACCTAATAAAAAGTAAAAATAAGAATGCATCAGGATCTCACTAAATTGGAAAATGATCACCAGATTATAAAATGAAGTAACAAGAAGAATAGGAGCTGCCAATACCGATTCAATAATCAAGAATGCGTGCTTAACATATAAACGATTAACACAATGATGATTACAACTCAGAAATCCAAAGATACACAAAATCATCAATTAGAAAAGGGGCTTACTTTTTGTATTCTCTTCTGTTCCGAAACGTCATTAGTCATTCATTCCTCATATTATAAGAATATGTCGAGTAAACCGACAGAGAGATGGTCGAGGTTGGGGATAATCTTCATTTTAAAAATTATTTGATTAACTATTCGAAAGTCAACCAATTAAAACTTTCCACATGTAAATAAACCTAATATTTTTTATATATAGTTATGTGATAACTGATAAGCCAATCATCCCAAAATATATGGTTGAATCATCATGCTGATAATCAAGTTAATTAAAAATTAATAATCTTTCAATAATATTTTATTTATTTGGTAATTAGAATAAATTGTTTTTTGTAAAATTAATTGTTGATATAAGTAATGGGCTTCCAAGTAAAGTTGTGAACGAGATTTTCTAGTTTCGATTTTGTCATATTCAAACTCTAGAGATTTAAAACATTTTGTTCGAATCCAGTTCTTGAGTTTGACTTCCGTGAGTCATTCAAACCATATCTCAAAAATGAATTCAAAAAGTTCGAAATATATCTATTAATATATAATTGTATTATATTAATTGATAAAATATTAAAACGAACAAAATAATTTGACATAGAAAAAATTTCAAATATTTTAAAAGTTGAGCTCGAATTTTAATACAAGTTAAATATCTTTCAAATGAGTTGGAAAAGATTCGTTTAATCCCCACACGTTACTCTAAAAGGAAATAATCAAGGAAGGATTCGACGTGGGAGTAATTTGGGCAGTTCAAATATTTGTTTCCTGTTTGGAGTCTTGTTCCTCGTCCTCCGAAGCCTGCCTCTCTCTCTCTCTCTCTCTCTCTCTCTCTCTCTATATATATATATATATATATATTCGGTCTCTTATTTATTCAGAGCTAAATATTTGCAGCCATGTTGGTCTATCAAGATTTACTCGCAGGTTCTTTTGTGAATTCTGGTGGATTGGGTCTGTGTGTTGTTTCGGTGTTTATTTGGTCTGTCTGTTGAATACTATTTCATGATCCTCTTCCATATGTTTCCTGTTATAAAGATCTTATCTTTTGTTTCGTTGATCGTCTTTAGGCTTTTCGTGAGATGTAAACCAAGTTTTTGTGACTGTTTTAATGGATTTATGTCGCTTCTATATCTCTTTATCTATTGTTTATGAATGGGTTCTTGTATATCTCCGTTGGCGATTTCGTGTTTCAGCTATTGAATATAGTTAGCCAACTTTTTTAATTGATTTTTGCTTGAAAGGGTAATGCTTTATTTACAATTATGTCAGACCGATCCGTATTTTCGTGAGATTTTTGTTTTAATTTCATGTGATCTCGTTCTGAAAGTTGATTTTCTGAGAGGAAAAAGGTTCACAACTTTTATGTTTGGTAAATTTCTTGGATGTTTCATGCATTCTTGCCGAGTTTTGTCAGCACGTGTTAAAGATGTAAACTGGTGTATGATTTCTGTTCGTTTCCTAAATTTGTATTTTTCATGAACATACAATATACCCTTTTCAGGTGATGAACTTCTTTCAGACTCATTTCTGTACAGAGAAATTGAGAATGGGATCCTTTGGGAAGTTGAGGGAAAGGTTAGATTTCTCCAATCTCATCCTTACGATTCGTGATATGCAACTCATCGTCATATTTATGGATTGTTTTTGCTTTTGAATTATGCTTTCTTAGCCAAGTGCGTGTTTCATACAAGATTTGACTTTGTAAATTTTTCATGAATCCTAGTGGGTCACTAAGGGTGCATGTGATGTGGACATTGGTGCAAACCCCTCTGCCGAAGGTGGTGAAGAGGACGAAGGTGTTGATGACCAAGCTGTTAAAGTAGTTGACGTTGTTAACACGTTTAGACTTCAGGTACCTCGCTCGGCTGTATTATTTGTGGGAAATTCGGAGTTTGTGGCAATTCTTGGTCTCAATGAAAATACTTTTGTAGGAACAACCTTCTTTTGACAAGAAGCAGTTTGTAGCGTACGTCAAGAAGTACATCAAGCTGTTGACGCCCAAGCTTGAAGGTGAGCAGCAAGAGCTGTTCAAGAAGAACATTGAGGGGGCTACTAAGTTTTTGCTGTCGAAGCTCAAAGACCTGCAATTGTAAGTAATAGCACTAGGTTCGGTCATTATTTTCTCCATAGAATTTTAATATGATTCAAAAAAAATTTTGTATACCCGAGCATGGCCTTGTCCATCAAGCTCTCTCTTTCCATTAACGACTTTTGACTTTGGGAAAAAAAAAAAAACAGTAGTTAGTTTCATCCTTTTTACCCCCTTCTAGGCCTTAAAGGTTATCAAGATTCTGATGCATAATATATTTGATTTTTTACTTGCTTCTATGAGAAAATGATGGTTTTCTCGTGATAACTTCGCTGGTGGTGACTTGACGCTGTGTTATACATCTACTTATGTTGTTTTTGTAGCTTTGTGGGAGAGAGCATGCATGATGATAGCTCCCTCGTGTTTGCTTACTACAAGGATGGCTCAACTGATCCGACATTCTTGTACTTTGGTATTGGTTTGAAGGAAGTCAAGTGTTGAGAAGGCTGCACAAACTAGGTCGAACCATGAGAGGGTGGCACATCCAATATCATTGGGATTCGTTTGATGTTTTAGCACTTGTGCAGCTAAATAGGTTGGGTGCCTTATTTTAGGATCTTAACTTAAATTCTTTTATCAAGTAATTGGTTCCATTTTTTACCATACTAATAAACGCTATTCAACCTCAAGTTGAGATATGTTTCTTTACCTACTTTTTTTTATTACTTACTATGTGTATTCGTCACATGCTCGTTTTGGTGGCATGAAATGCTTGGTAGACTAGAGGGCATCGTTATTTTTTCATTCCATGTTATACGCTCACCGCATTTTGAAAATTTTATTCCATTTTCCCCATGTCATACTCAAATAACTGAACAAAGAGCTAGGTCCTAATTACAGGACAAGTTCCAATGGGTTGTATTTACTGGGAAACTTGAATGGAAATCTAACAAGAACTCCCACGAATCGCAACACCATTTGATTATAATAAATCAAAACCTTTAGGTGGAGCATATAGAACACTTGCAAGTTCCATTGCTTTGAACTTGAATAAGAACGATGAAGCATATAGAACACTTTCTTAAGAGCGCGAAAGCACCTATGCTGCTTGCACATCCCTCAAAAAAATGCACGAACTAAAAGCTCAATGTTTTTCTTCACATAAATTTTCAGGATTTAGTCAAGCTAAAAGCTCGGTGTTCATCGGTCAGCTCTCAACCTGAAAATATCTTTAGCTGTTCTTCTACTAAAATATAGCATGTTTTTCTACAAAAGGAAAGTCACAAAATAGATCTTATACTACCAGGTTGCATCACACATTAAGGACATGAAATTATGAGACATACGAAACATGTTGCATGTATTTTATTTACTCCGATGTAAAAACGATCTTTATTTAAATAATATTTTACGGTTTTATCCAATTATGGCATTTACTTTATCTGTATACACATGTTAACATCATAAATAAAGTCCTTGAATATATAAAAAGTACCATGAGGTTTGCCTCTCAACGTAAAACAATGAAACTCATTAGGAAGTGTACCATATATTCTAAACAAGTTCTTAGTCGAATCAGCTGCCTAAAATAAGGATAAAGGTCGCTTGAGCTTTAGATTAACATCTGTAATGTAAACGTCATGTTTCATTGGTAAGAGCATTGAGATGTTCATTCATAAAGATGAGTGATGATTCACTGAACAATCCTCAATTGGACTGTCCAAATAGTTATTATTATTATTTAATTTGAAATTTATCACTACTATAGTCCAATAAAATTTGAAATTTATTGGATGTTATTATCATTTTTTTAATTTCAAATAATTTTTTGTGTTTATATATATTTAAACATTTTCATAAATGCTATATACGGTAACATTAGACTTATCAAATTGGGTCAAGCCCATCGGGCCAGCCCACCTNATATATAATATTTGTTTCCTGTTTGGAGTCTTGTTCCTCGTCCTCCGAAGCCTGCCTCTCTCTCTCTCTCTCTCTCTCTCTCTCTCTCTCTCTNTCGCTTCTATATCTCTTTATCTATTGTTTATGAATGGGTTCTTGTATATCTCCGTTGGCGATTTCGTGTTTCAGCTATTGAATATAGTTAGCCAACTTTTTTAATTGATTTTTGCTTGAAAGGGTAATGCTTTATTTACAATTATGTCAGACCGATCCGTATTTTCGTGAGATTTTTGTTTTAATTTCATGTGATCTCGTTCTGAAAGTTGATTTTCTGAGAGGAAAAAGGTTCACAACTTTTATGTTTGGTAAATTTCTTGGATGTTTCATGCATTCTTGCCGAGTTTTGTCAGCACGTGTTAAAGATGTAAACTGGTGTATGATTTCTGTTCGTTTCCTAAATTTGTATTTTTCATGAACATACAATATACCCTTTTCAGGTGATGAACTTCTTTCAGACTCATTTCTGTACAGAGAAATTGAGAATGGGATCCTTTGGGAAGTTGAGGGAAAGGTTAGATTTCTCCAATCTCATCCTTACGATTCGTGATATGCAACTCATCGTCATATTTATGGATTGTTTTTGCTTTTGAATTATGCTTTCTTAGCCAAGTGCGTGTTTCATACAAGATTTGACTTTGTAAATTTTTCATGAATCCTAGTGGGTCACTAAGGGTGCATGTGATGTGGACATTGGTGCAAACCCCTCTGCCGAAGGTGGTGAAGAGGACGAAGGTGTTGATGACCAAGCTGTTAAAGTAGTTGACGTTGTTAACACGTTTAGACTTCAGGTACCTCGCTCGGCTGTATTATTTGTGGGAAATTCGGAGTTTGTGGCAATTCTTGGTCTCAATGAAAATACTTTTGTAGGAACAACCTTCTTTTGACAAGAAGCAGTTTGTAGCGTACGTCAAGAAGTACATCAAGCTGTTGACGCCCAAGCTTGAAGGTGAGCAGCAAGAGCTGTTCAAGAAGAACATTGAGGGGGCTACTAAGTTTTTGCTGTCGAAGCTCAAAGACCTGCAATTGTAAGTAATAGCACTAGGTTCGGTCATTATTTTCTCCATAGAATTTTAATATGATTCAAAAAAAATTTTGTATACCCGAGCATGGCCTTGTCCATCAAGCTCTCTCTTTCCATTAACGACTTTTGACTTTGGGAAAAAAAAAAAAACAGTAGTTAGTTTCATCCTTTTTACCCCCTTCTAGGCCTTAAAGGTTATCAAGATTCTGATGCATAATATATTTGATTTTTTACTTGCTTCTATGAGAAAATGATGGTTTTCTCGTGATAACTTCGCTGGTGGTGACTTGACGCTGTGTTATACATCTACTTATGTTGTTTTTGTAGCTTTGTGGGAGAGAGCATGCATGATGATAGCTCCCTCGTGTTTGCTTACTACAAGGATGGCTCAACTGATCCGACATTCTTGTACTTTGGTATTGGTTTGAAGGAAGTCAAGTGTTGAGAAGGCTGCACAAACTAGGTCGAACCATGAGAGGGTGGCACATCCAATATCATTGGGATTCGTTTGATGTTTTAGCACTTGTGCAGCTAAATAGGTTGGGTGCCTTATTTTAGGATCTTAACTTAAATTCTTTTATCAAGTAATTGGTTCCATTTTTTACCATACTAATAAACGCTATTCAACCTCAAGTTGAGATATGTTTCTTTACCTACTTTTTTTTATTACTTACTATGTGTATTCGTCACATGCTCGTTTTGGTGGCATGAAATGCTTGGTAGACTAGAGGGCATCGTTATTTTTTCATTCCATGTTATACGCTCACCGCATTTTGAAAATTTTATTCCATTTTCCCCATGTCATACTCAAATAACTGAACAAAGAGCTAGGTCCTAATTACAGGACAAGTTCCAATGGGTTGTATTTACTGGGAAACTTGAATGGAAATCTAACAAGAACTCCCACGAATCGCAACACCATTTGATTATAATAAATCAAAACCTTTAGGTGGAGCATATAGAACACTTGCAAGTTCCATTGCTTTGAACTTGAATAAGAACGATGAAGCATATAGAACACTTTCTTAAGAGCGCGAAAGCACCTATGCTGCTTGCACATCCCTCAAAAAAATGCACGAACTAAAAGCTCAATGTTTTTCTTCACATAAATTTTCAGGATTTAGTCAAGCTAAAAGCTCGGTGTTCATCGGTCAGCTCTCAACCTGAAAATATCTTTAGCTGTTCTTCTACTAAAATATAGCATGTTTTTCTACAAAAGGAAAGTCACAAAATAGATCTTATACTACCAGGTTGCATCACACATTAAGGACATGAAATTATGAGACATACGAAACATGTTGCATGTATTTTATTTACTCCGATGTAAAAACGATCTTTATTTAAATAATATTTTACGGTTTTATCCAATTATGGCATTTACTTTATCTGTATACACATGTTAACATCATAAATAAAGTCCTTGAATATATAAAAAGTACCATGAGGTTTGCCTCTCAACGTAAAACAATGAAACTCATTAGGAAGTGTACCATATATTCTAAACAAGTTCTTAGTCGAATCAGCTGCCTAAAATAAGGATAAAGGTCGCTTGAGCTTTAGATTAACATCTGTAATGTAAACGTCATGTTTCATTGGTAAGAGCATTGAGATGTTCATTCATAAAGATGAGTGATGATTCACTGAACAATCCTCAATTGGACTGTCCAAATAGTTATTATTATTATTTAATTTGAAATTTATCACTACTATAGTCCAATAAAATTTGAAATTTATTGGATGTTATTATCATTTTTTTAATTTCAAATAATTTTTTGTGTTTATATATATTTAAACATTTTCATAAATGCTATATACGGTAACATTAGACTTATCAAATTGGGTCAAGCCCATCGGGCCAGCCCACCTCGCTATAAAAATTGAGCGGGTTGGGTTGATAAAATAGCAGCCCGTTTGGAGGCGGGCCAAATGGGCTGAGCCCGTTTGGGTTGCGGGCCAAGATGGGTCGAGCCCAAACGATTAGGATAGAATTTTATATATTTTTATATTTTTAAGTTTTAAGTTTTATATAAACATTGGAATAAGTGTCATGCGCCTCCATCACTCTTTTATCTTATTTCTTTCTTATTTTTCTCCTTGATCTCGCCTCCATCACTCACTCTGGTAAAATCTGAATCTCTGTAAATTTTATTCATGAATCTTAAAGGGAAAAAATTTCTGTAAATTTTATTCATTAATCTTAAAATAATTTTTAAGTCTAACAGTTGTTTGTGAACCCAAAAGCGGTTTCGTTTGAAGTCCGACGAGTCGTAGTGAAATTTTGTGGACTCGACGGAGGTTTGATAATTATGTATATTGTTGAACACATAATATTTTCTAAAATTTACAACCGTCTCTTTCCTCGAATTTCTGTTCTCTTCCATGTCTCAATCTTCATGTTTGGTTTAAGCACTTTACTTTTTATGTATTATATTGATACTTTCTTAATTTCTTATTTCAATGTTTTTAAGTATTTTATGAAATTATTTGACTGAAATATATTTTTCTTCTATGTTTATTGTGATATTGTTTAGTATTTTTTTCTTAAAAAAATAAGCAGGTTAAAAATAAGCGGGTCGGCCCGCCTAGCCCGCAGCCCAAGGTGGGTTGTGCTGAGTTGGCCATTCAGAGGCCCGCGAGAATGGCGGATTGGCCCGTCGCACCCCGTCTAATGGCGGGTTGTGGCGGGTGGTGGGCTGGCCCGTCCCGCCAACCCGTTTTGACATGTCAAGGTAACATATAAATTTTCGATTCTAAATTTAAAATTAATCGGATGTTATCACTACTTTTTGATTTCATCTAATTTTTTTGTGTCCATATATATGTGAAAATTTTCATAAATGCTATATAAAATAATATACCAATTTTTGGTTTAAAATTGGATCGGATGTTATCATCGCCTTTTAATTTCAGTTAATTTTTTTGTGTTCATATATATATATATATATATCTGTGTGTGTGTGTGTGTGTGAACATTTACACAAATATTATATATGATAATGTACCAATTTACGGTTCAAAATTTGAACTTTGATTGGGTGTCATCAATATCTTTAATTTCAGTTAATTTTTTGTGTCTATATATATGTGAGCATTTCCATAAAATAATGCTAAATATCATAATATGCCAATTTTCGGTTCAAAATTTGAAATAAGATTGATTGTTATCATTAATTTTAATTTCAGTTAATTTTTTTGTATTCATATAAATGTGAATATTTCAGAAATTTTACATATAATAATGTACCAATTTTTGTTCAAAATTTAAAATTTGGTCGGATGTTATCACTACTTTTAATTTCAATAATTTTTTTATGAAAATTTCATAAATGCTATATATAATAATATACCAAATTTTGTTCAATTTTTGAAATTTGATCGGATGTTATCATTATTTTTAATTTCAATTACTTTTTTTGTGTCCATATATATGTGTCAAAATTTTCATAAATGCTATATATGATAGTGTACCAATTTTCGGTTCAAATATAGTAGAAACTATAATAAAGAGCATTTGAAAGGTACTTAATTAAAAGTAGTTACTCTGCATATGCGATGCGTGTGTGTACGGGCTTTTTTATCATTATCGATTGACTATAGTGAAATTTGATAAATTATAGAGAGGATAAATTGATATTTGAATTGTTGAATAAAAAAATAAAAATAAAAGTGTGTGTTGAAATTTTAAAAACTAAAAACAAAAGTGTAATATTAATATCATATAAGGGTAAAGTTAGAAGAAAAAGTTGGTGTCTTTCTTAAGTGGTTACTATCATGTCCTCAACTTTAATAAAATAGAATAGATAATATTAATATAAATTGATCGGACTATTTTTATAAATATGCAATGCTTGTAACTGGGCTCATTAATCAACGGAATAACTAGAGCCAACACACGGTACGATAAAAACAGGAGTACTGCTCGAGAAACAACACACGGGCTACAACATGATGCAGTTAAATTGTCCTGCTAAGTATGTGATGTATGTTGTGTTGTGTCGTGTCTAATACTCACGACTCGACCTTCGTACAACTGTCAACGTTATAATAGGAAGACACAATATAGATACAACATATGATATCTGATTCAAAGAGCATATCACACAAAAAAATATTTCTAAAAATAGATAATCATAATTTCAGCATCAGGTATAACTGGGCTCGAAAGCAACCCACTGATCCCGAAACAATAAAATGTTCCAAGAGTACAATATGCAAAAAAAAAAAAAAAAAAAAAAAAAAAAAAAAAAAAAAAAGTAACAAGAACGATAAGACTTGATGATATATGTGATATGCCCCATACTAAATTCCAAATAATATGTCAAACAAATTAACATATAAACAACGAGACATTCAATATCACTGAAACTCATATAATCACATAAATCGCATAAAACAACATAAATATGCGTAAAATATAATTTATGTGTTATCGGCATATGTAACCGAACTTTAACATACCTATATCAACGTAACAGGCGTCGATATGTTCAAATTGACTTGGGCCTAAATATTCAGAGTAATGTGAACCTTGATAAATTCATTAATAATCAAAACACATATTCCTAAAAATTTAGGCTGGCTGTGACATCTTGTTGTTGTTGCTGAAGAGTGCTTCTCAGCTCTTGAAATTCCTATATTAGTTGAACAAATGAAAATTTTGTAAATGCATAAAAACATAAAACAGAGAGAAACATGAAATTTTGGGAAGGCCGCTTACTGATCGACCTCTGAATTTAGGGAATGTTTAAGCTCATGAAGAAAGCAAGGAAGTAGAAATATTATATAGCAGGGTAAGATAAAAATCAACAAATTCATTTAGACCAAAACGTAAACCTGGCTTGTATTTATCTTCCGATTACACATGACACAAATTTAAACAGTTCTTAGTCAATAGGAATCAATCGGAAAATATAATACTTGCTACCTTAATGGATTCAAATCTTCTGGGAACTATTATATGGTCCAATTTCACTTTTCCACATCCTTTTGATATGCCAGAGATTTCAATAACACCCCCCTAGTGTCTCTAGTTTGAATCGTCTTTGCCTAAAGATTTTTGATTAAGTGACACATATTTTTAAATTTTAATTGATCATGCAGTATTAGTGATGATATGTTGAGCACCTATACGAGCATCGGTCGACGTGGCGTTCATCTATTAGATGTACAGGATGTCATATCAGTGATGATCGGGTAAATGTTCATGGCAAGTGCTTACTATATGTATTTATATTTATTTATAGACTTAGTGTAATATTGATGGTCTAGCCCAAATCTTTAGACATATATCTATTTATTTATACCTGAGGCTTAGTATTATACTTCAATCTTTATGCAATCTATATTAACCCAAGGGAAAACTAGGATATTAGTCCGGTAAGCTAAGTTGCTCTTATTGTGATATACTAGTCTTATTTTACTCTTAGTCAAATAAATTTGGATTTTTCGCGGCGTTAGTTTTTTTCACTAGAGTATTGACGTGACGTCGAATATAACTTATGTTATGTCAGATGTTGTATACGTGTATGGAGCCACATTATCAGTTCGGAAAAAGAGAACATGATTGTTAAAAAATAAATTTCTCGGGTTAAACTGATATATGACTAGTGACATATCCAAATCACAATATACCAACTTAGAAAAACAATCTTATTAGTTTTCCATATTAAAAGTTGCGAAGTTTCATATTTCCTTTTGATAGTGAAAATTTTACAATTCACAATTTGTTTTGGTAATCATGTTTTATAAACAACTATTCATCCTGAAAATTAGAGTAACCAAATTTAGAAAATGAAAGTCTAAATATAAATAAAAATATGGAATATTTCACCTTTCTCTCATTCGCCCTCAACACCATCATCTACTCGGTTGCAATCGTCCCCAGCTAGCAAATTAGGAGACATGTAACAATTGAAATAAATTGCATGTATATAATAATATTTGAATAGAATAAAATTCTACAATTTTTTTAAATTTATAATTAACTCAAATAACATTTCAATATTATTTAGGATACACAAGTACATAATTATGCATCAAATTATCCCGAAATGGTAATTAACAAAAGTAAACAATGTTATTAACGAAAAACACAAAACTCTTGTGAGACGGTCTCACGGGTCAATTTTGTGAAACGGATATTCTATATTGGTCATCTACGAAAAAGTATTATTTTTTATGTCAAATATATTAATTTTTATTTTAAATATGGACATGAGTGATTCGTCTCACAAATAAATATCTGTGAGACCGTCTTATGAAAGACCTGATCAACGAAAAATTGCTTCTTCTTTTTTTCTCATCGTTTCCATATAATCTCTCTGTAAAAATATTTGAATATTTATGGATGCTAAAAAACAGAAAGATTTGAAACAAATTACATTGAGAATGACATTAATCTCAGTTTTGTGGTGTTCACATAATCAAACGACTTGACAGTAGATGATAAAAAAAAAATAGGTGCATCCCAAATATTTTAGTTCATAATTCTCTTTGGCACGCCCAAGAATGAACATCTAGAGTGGGAATGAACATCTGGAGCGGGAAGTTTACAAATGACCCAACTATGGGCAGAACGGGTGGCCTAACTATAGGTAGTCCAACACATAATGGTGGAACTTAAACTCTGATATCATGTTAAGATTGGAACTTGGACCTAACTCAAACCCAAAAGTTAGCTCAAGAGGAGAGGATTGTCCAAGTCCATATATGCAACTCTCAGTAATTTTATTTAACCGATGTGGGACAATCAACATATCTCAAAAAGATTTTAGCTCATAATTTTTTTTAATGGGAGTTTTATTCTTTTTAATTACAGCAGCAGAAGTCCTAGGCAAAGACCCAATTTGGTTTTGAAACCATACCAAGTGTTATAATAAATAACTGAATTTTATATTTAAGATATTAATTATGATAAAATTAATAAATATTAATTTATTTTATAAGACTTCGGAGAAAACTTATGTTTCGTGAAAAAATAAATATAATTAATTATCGTATATTCATCTTATGTGGAGTCCACAACTTATGAATATAGTGAGTGCACTGCACTTGTGGAATTTTCTCTTGAATATTTCAATCTGGATTCATATATATCAAATATTAAAGAGTGGAATCAGTCAAAAATTAGTTTTTGATATAGTGGATAATTGACTAAGAGGTTATTTAATTTTCCCTCAAGCTCTGTTTTATAAAAGGCTTGTGATTTGTTCTTTGTACACAACATTGAAATCAAAAACTTCAATGAGAGTTTAGGGAGTGAGAGGATCAAGGAATAAGTTGATGAATCACTTGTATAACTCTTGTACTTGAAGGAATGAAACTTGTTCGGGAAATTTTCTTTGCTTCTCTTCTATAAGTTTTCACGTTTTTACACATATTCCTTCAACTTTATACAACATTCTCTTAACTAGTTCCTCTGTCTAAACTCAAAATTTGGTAACAAAGCCATGTTGAGAGTTAAGTGTTCAAGGATGATGTCCACAAAGTTCGATCTGGAGAAATTCAATTTGAGTAACGATTTTGGATTATGAAGGATAAAAATGTGAGTGTTGCTGGTTCACCAAGGCCTCGATCTTGCATTGGATGAGGAAAAATAATTACCAGCAGCAAGTTTATCTGTCCAAAAACAGACCGATTTACTTCACAAAGAGCACGACAAAGAAAGACTCTAGTAAGCCGGTTATTCTTGAAGTAATCATCGTATGCTTTCAAGATGAGGATTTCGAATGTCAATTGGACACATTTGAAAAGATAATCCAAGATTTAGAAAACAATGGAGTGGAGGTAGATGATGAGGATCAGACACTCCTATCGATCAGTTCTCTAACATGATCAAACTCAAATTTTGTGGACACGTTGTTGTATGGAAGGGAGAGTTTGAGGAATAAATGACATTCATGAGTATTCATCCCAAACATACGCAACTTGTTCTAATCCACACAACGAGATATTTTTGAAACATAACAATCGGATAATCGTATATCCTTTGTCGAAAATATTTTTATACATCTAACATCTGTACGTCCTACAAATGTTATAATCTACCTATAAGCGGTCTCAAGATATTCGTACGAAAGTTATACAAAAATTTCCTGTTTTCAACGAGATCTTCAATGTGTCCGACAGACGTTTAGCATATCAAAATCATATCATTTATTTTTTACAGTAAATCTGCAAATAGACATATGATCGAAACACTAGTGATTCTCAACAACAACAACAACAACAATAACAATACACAGTGGGGAATATTATTCATTGTATTTTGATTTTTGCAGAAGATGGTTGATGAAATCTCGCACATATCGGTCATGTATCCCTCTATCCCCAAACGCATGCTCCATTGCCTCTTTAGCCTTATACCTGAACTTGTGCCCCTCCTCCTCAACCATCACCCTTCTCACGGCCCACGCCACCGAATCCCTGGATATTGATCCATCTTCGTCGTTCCTCGCCACTTCAAGACCCATCTCGTTCTCATCCAACACCCTAGCATTCAGCCATTGATCCGCCATTATTGGTAGCAGAATCAGAGGCACCCCCAGCATCAGCGCCTCAACTACCGAAGCCCACCCGCTGTGTGTCAAGAATCCGCCAACAGAATCATGTCTTAGTATATTCAGCTGGGGCACCCACCCCTTCCACACCATCCCTCTCCCTTCCGTCCTCTTCTCGAACCCATCCGGCAGTTTCACCGTAGAGATCGCCGGTTTTCTGAATGCCCAAAGGAAAGGAAGCTGCGAGAGCTCAAGCCCGTGTGCCAGTTCGGTGAGCTGATCTTGATTCGGTGTCGCCTCACTTCCTAAAGCAATGTACAGAACAGATCCCTTGGTTTTGGTATCCAGCCATTCTTTGATCGAAACCCAGTTGTCAGAACTCGGGTTTTCTGTTTCTTGGAAATGGGGTGGCAGGTATCCCAATGGGATTACCTCTTTCTGGTAAAGATTGCCGAGTAAATTGAACCACTCTGTCTCAAACTCGTGGCAGTGTCTTATGAGAACAGCGTCGGATTGCGAGATTCCGATGCCGCCCCGATATGCATCTGAAAACCCCGAAGCATCCTTTTCACCGACCCCAACAATCAATTTGGCTTCGTAGTATTTGTACGCCACTTTGGTCCCAAAAGTGACCCATTTTGGGGGTGACATTAAATCCTCGGGCCTTTTTCTGTCTTTAAGTTCATCGATCAAATCCTCTGTTGTTCCACAGAAATCCATGAACCATGATGGAAAAATACAAAAGAAAAAGCGTGGGATGCCAAGATCCATGGCAATTGAGGAAACCCAAAACGCAGAAAAATCATATATCACAGCATCTGCGCAAGAATTCCGCAGAAAGCGAGCGACATCATCCTCCATGCCGTCATAAGCTTTCTTCAGAAGACCCTGGTCCTCGGGTCCGACATCCATGGTGGATTCTGCATTTTCAGGGAGCCCTTGGATTTTTGGCAGCGGGATCTTGACGAAAGTGAAGGAAGAAGCTAAATGAGGGGGGGTTTTGGGAAGGCGGTGGATGTTTCTTGGAGTGGAGATGAAGGAGATTTTGTGGCCTTCTCGAGCAATGAATTTGGAGAGCTCTAGAAAGGGTAAGATGTGCCCGAAAGCTAGCCATGGAAACATGACTATATGCAGCTTTTTACCAGCCCCTTCTTCCGCCATATCAGAATACATGGATGTCCTAATTATTTTTCTTTCTACAGTTGCTCTGTAATCCAAAAGGGGGGGAGACAGCTATTGTATTGCTTCTTTTTATTTTTTCCTTTTTTTTTTTTTTGAGTACCGGGCGGGATCTTGTTACTTGGGAAAGTCGTCCAGTCTTGCTGTATTTAGATCCCCCAATAATAATTATTATTAAATTATGTTAGATGTCAATTTTATGATCCCATTGAAAAATATTATTTTTGAATGATATTTTATATGCTAAATTGTCGTAGATACCTATGTTAACTATTTGTTGCACCAATTAATATGCATTAATGAGTTCATTTATATAACATAAATGTTAGATAAATATCCAAAAAAATAAATATTTTATTGCGCGAAACCAAGAAGAAGAAGAAGAACCACCGAATCACTTGCAAACATCTCTTGTTCGTGATTCTTATAAGTTTTCATTGTCAATTTTAATTATACTCCACAAACTAATTAATGGTTTGGTTTGTTCTTCTCCTTTTCTTTTTTTTTTTTCGGTTGAAGTTAAGACCAAATTGGGGGCTTTGACTTTAATAGCATTTAGTTGACCGTCAACACTACATTTCTCTTCCCATTGTGTGATGAGAGAACAAGCAAAATCATCTTTCCCCCAAGTTGTAAGTGAAAAAGTCATTCTGTTGGCCATATAAAAAAAATTAGGAACAATCATAATCTGCCGACTTGGTCGACGTATTCTAACCATGCAATTTGGTAAATGAGGCCAACCATCTCATCTTCATTGAGCCAATTATTTAGAGGTTGTCTTTCAACAGCGGGAATAGTTTTATCACAATTAAGTCTTGCAACATCTCAAATTGATATCGATGTGACCGGATGAATTGGGTGCGAGATAGGTGTGAGATCTCATTATCTGAATAACGTTAATTACGTAAATTATGAGTAGTAAATCAACTCATAATATACTTGTAATTGAAAATAGATTTGAAATAGTCTATGCAAATAGAAATAAACTAGACAAATTGAAAATACTTCATATTTCTTTGAAAGATAATACATGTAATTTTAATGATAAATTTGGAAATAAATTGAAAAATATTGCATTAAAATTTGATGGCAAAATTGTAAATAACATGAAACATAGTCAATTAAATTTAAGGACAAATTGGTAAACTTTGATTTTGTACATTGCATGTATACGTGTACCCCATTGCACATATGTAAGGAATTTGAGGTGAGCCACTTGGATATGGATTAGCAGAATATAAAAATAAAAAATGAATTATCATAATCAAGAAACCTAGCGAGAGGTAGAAAGAAAGGAAAGAGAGGAATTTAAGTTTTAATCCTCAAAATTATAGCGAAATGTTGTCCAAATTCGGAACAAATTATATATTCGAAATCCTCGTGTTGAGAGCGTCCTTTTGATGTAATTTTTTTTTAGATTCGACACCTTTATTTATTGAATTGATAGAATAGCATGTATTTGAATTTGATTTCAATATATGAGATATAATAACAGAAGAGAAATTAACTTTCAAAGATGTAATTGAATTATATAAAGATTTCAATTTTATATGAATTTTTGAGGTTTTGAAAAAATTTTGAAACTTTAAATCTTGATTTGAAATGAATAGATATATATTATTGATTGTATAATAATGAATTATTAGGATTTATTATACTATATAATTCTCTTAATTATTTAAATGTTAAACTGAATTGCGTAGAGCAAATTAATACATTCAAATACGTTAATAGAATTGCAATTGAATGAATTCATTGATTGAAATGAATATTTTGACTATGTAGATTGAGTTTTGGTATTAAAATTCTAATTGTGGATCATGCTACATTGATTGGAGACGAAGAATTGAGGTATGTTGCGATCGAGTAACATACGAGAGGTATTTGTGTCAGATGATATATGTTTGATTGATTTGAATGAGGATATGTGTCTATATGCCTTATTTGTTGAGTTGATGTGGCATACATGACATTCATGAATGGTATATCGATTTATAACATAAATATTTTGTTAACACACATCATTTTATTCATACATCGATACATGACATGCACGTTGAGCTATCATTGGATACCTTTATATCGTTGGATTTGATTCTGGTGTTTATGAGCACGATGCTATGTTTGGCATTATGTGGCCTTAAAAACATAGTCATTCGTGGTCCCTATAATTGATTGATTGAGATTTGGGATTTGATGGCGCTTTGCTAACGCTATCATATGATCATTCCTTATACTTGATTGAGGCCGGTGTTCCAGCTCGAGCATTGATTTGATAGCGATTTGATTGGTTCTGATACATGCTCAGTGGATGGACATTTGATCTGATATCTCCACGACATGCATGCATTGCATATCATATATCATTGTGTAGATACATGTTGTATATATTATGGTTGTTCCATACGGAGCTTGTGCTCACCCCCAAAGGGGGCTGTTGTTGTCTTTGTGTGTGGACAATAGCAGGTACTCCAGGTTATCACGAGACCGGAGAGGGTACTTCTGGAGGGAGTCACATCTGAGTTGAGGTTTGTGGTCTATCCCAGTGTGTGTGTGTATATATATATATATATATATATATATATCTGTGTGTGTGTGTGTGTGTGTGTGTGTGTCTATATGCCGGGGCATGTCCCGAGGATATGAGCTGTTGTATGTAGTTGATTTCGATTATATGTGGACATATTTGATGATGTGATATGTTTAGACGAAACTTTATTATATACTATTTTTCGTATTATTATAATTAAAGTTGACACATTTTGGGCTTATTGTAAAGAAATATTTTACTCGTTTTTCGCTGTCATAAATTAACCCTAATCAAATTGCATTGTAATAAAGATTAGAAGTTAAGGGCCCTACTGAAACGTTTACCGTTTTAAAAGTGCGGAAATATTTTTTTTTTTATAAAGCTCTCATTTTGGAAATAATCATTTAAATAAATCGCATGCATGAAGTCCTTCTTAAAAACATCATTTATAACTTTTCATAATTAATTACCAATAAAAATATAGCGGAGTAAAAACGAGTAAAAATCCTAACATCAAACAGTAAAATAAAATATGTATAAAATACTCATATCCTCTCAAAACATGAAATCATAAATGTACGGAAAAATCATGACGTCCTCGGGTCGTGTCGCCCACCGTGTCTGCTGACTCAGAGTTCAGCACCTCTTGTCCCCTCGACATCGAACTCACCTGCATCACATACGTCTAGTGAGTTTAAAGACTCAACACACATGTACCATAAATAACAAATACATATACGTAGCACACAGCAATGAAAAATATCATACTCGACATATCCTTTATGAACTTTAAAAGCTTAATGTAAACGTGTCATATACAATCGTGACGTGTCAAAACAGTTCATTATTTATCATCATTCATCATTCATCATTTATCATTCATCATTCATCATTCATCATTTAGCGAATTTAGTTCATTAGAGGTGACTATCGTACATCATCATTTACGATGGATCCATCATACATAGAATCGCGGTACCCGACGGCTATCAGACATCAGTGACAAGATTACCCATCCACTGTGACTAGGCCTCATCATCAGAATTTACATATACATCTTAAACATTTACATATACTTCAATAGCCACAACTAATTCTCGCCATTCAAAACATTATCATTTTCATCACTTATAAAAATCATGCACATAAGAAATTTTCTTTAAATTCAAGTAGACAACGTATATTTTCATAAAATCTTAAAAATCGTGAATCATGATGCATGAACATTTAAATTATGATAAAATTGTGCTCAGGGCGCTGCCAGGACCCAAATCTCACCCCGGGTGCAAAATGACCATTTTGTCCCTAGAAACTCAAAAATTACCGTTTTACCCATGGACCTCTAAAATTGACCCGAAGCTTACGAAACTTCTTAAAATGTCTCAAAACATTTTTAACAGCATTCTTAGACGTAAACTCGAGCCCATTATACAACTTAATCGATTCGTTTTAAAACGTAGACCGGAGTCCCGGTTTTAACCCGAATCCACTCTAAACTTAACCAAAATTTTCTCAACTTATTACCACACCCTAATAACATCTAAAAGGTCATAAAAACGTCAAAACCAGACCCTTAAACATTTTAATCCTAGGCCAGCGAGCTGCTGAAATTCCAGCACCTAAATTTCGAAAAAGAACAAAAGAACTACTCCCCAAATCTCGGCCCTAACTTGCTAACCCCCCCAACCAACCTCGAACCAAACCACTAGGAACCAAGACCAGACCCTACCGATCCCAGATAAACGAGACTTGAAGCACCTCGCACGCTCAAACCTTCGAACAACCGATGAACACGCAAAACACCTAGTTGCGGCCGAACTTGCTCCGCGAATCACTTGGCTTCAACACCAGCTCCAGCTGTGTCCAGCCATCTAGAACCATAACCTCGACCCACCTGGGTCTTGTTCATGGCCAGGGAAGGCTCGTACGCAACCAGATCGGCCCCTCCCCCAATCCCTATCAAAAACGAACCCCTAGACACGCACTCTCTTCTCGGCCCATCAACCTACAGCAAACAACAACCACTCCAACCCCCAAAACACCATCTCGTCACCAAGCTCAGACTCTTAACACGCCAACCGCAGCCCCTTGCCAGCAAACCAGAAAAAGTGAGTAGCAAGCATGAAAAAATAATGCAAGAATACACGTACAAACCGAAAACTCTACATGCAATATACTGGATCGAAATATTTCATGCATAATACAAACACATCAGACATATATCACGTGAATGATGCAGAAAGGATGTTACAAAGCGTGCCTTATGATGTAAAAACGCGAGAAGAATGAAGAGAGGAGCACCGGAGAGCATTGGATGCAAGAACAAGCAAAAACTGTGGCCTTCTTGGGGTTGCTGATGAAGGAGCCGAGGGAAAAGCTGATGGATTTAACGCTGAAAAAGAGAGAAAGGTGGTGGGAGAGGGGAGTGTCGGTTGGTGAGGGAGAAGGTAGGGTTAAGGGTTAATTAGATATTAATTTAAATGGTTAAAAAATAAAATAATAGGCCTTAATTGCTAATTAAAATTTTAAAAAGAGTTTTAAGCCCAATAAACTTAAAAATAGGATCATTAAATCCAAACACACTCCCGAAAAATATTTCGTGTTGGAAAGTTTTTGAAAATATTAGCCGAACCTTCAAAAAGTCTTCCGATTTGATAAAATTTTCGTACCAATAAAAATTATGTTATGACGGGTAAAAATACCCAACAAAGCCCATTTATTGAAAAACACATTTAAAATATCTTATATTAATTAATAAAAATTAATAACGTAATAAAAATAATTTTTCTGATAATTCTCTGGTCTCCGTTCCTCGTTCGAACGCGAAATATAACTTAAAAAATATTTAATGCATTAACCTTTAAATTTTCACGAAATAAATTCTACCATACAATAATTATGCATAAATGCACAAAAATAATTAAACAAATAATTTAAATAAAAATCCTAGATTGCATGCATTCAGGTTACGAGAATTAAATTCTTGGACCTTACACCCACAATAGGTGGACAATTTCACCGGGTCGAGTTATATTCTTTCATGAAGATGTTCCCCCTGGCTCTTGAGGTATTTGCATACTTAAGATAACAGAGATCGTTAGCGGTGCGCCAAATGTTTTTCCGACGTAACCACTCTGACGCTCAAGTCAATATTCTATGAAGAGAGTGAATATTTCGTTTGCAAGAGAATATATCTGAATGCCTTAGTAATAAACAAACCTTGGTATTTATGGGAGGAATGCCAATTATGATTTTTTTTTCAGTGTCCAGCTACTACTCCTGATGGGCTAGTTGCCCATGCTTTTGTTTTTATGACATTGTTAAGTCTGACAGCCCATGCTTACTTCAACCAAGTCACATCACTCTTTCATGCACCAAAAGATTTCCTAATGATGACCAAGTTATGATGCCCCATACCTATAATCTAAAACACGACACGTGTAACGAAATGACCGGGCTCTAACCTCTCGGGTTCATAGATGAAATCCACCCTTGCTACTCCCTTCTCCCGGCTGCCCAAGCTCTAATATCCTGAGATCATATATGAACTCCACCATTGTTGGATATGGAACACGGCTGCTTTGATCTCTTTATTGTCCGGGTTCTAAACCGACGATGACCAAGAATAATATAGGATATTTTCCTGGGTATCACCACTCCCTCCCTAAATAGTCGACAAGAGTTCACTTGCTGTCCTGAATGATAAGAAGTGGGTCTGTTCGGGAAACTTATGTGACAGAGGGCTGACGAGAGCATGAGGTAAACCCGAGTAGTCGAAAAGTCGGATGTCGCTTTGAATTTCGTACATATCTATTCATGTTCCTCGCAAAATTTCCAAGGATTATCACTACCATCCCTTCATTTTAAGATTAACGATTTTGATCGAATTTCCTCCATCTATATAAAACAATATACTCTCCCCATTTTTCATTTTACACCCCCATGTTCTCTCCGTAATATTCCTCGTTTCCCGCGCTCTTTGTTTCTCCTCCAACGATCGTTATTCCTTCCGTACAGCTTCAACAACTCGTAAGTCCTCTCTTCTCTTCTTGTTCCTTAAGAAATGTCAAATTCTACCTCTTCTACTTTTGGGGCGAATGTGCGCGGCTCGTCTGGTTACGAATCTGCAGCAATGCGCTCTGATTCTTCCTCTTCCTTCCCCAAAAAGCCTTCTTCCGGCCACCTCTCCAAAAAATTACAAAAGAATAAAACCAAACCTTCCACCTCTGGCAATTCCCGAGCTGTAAAAAAAGGAAAGGGTAAAGTCCGGGCTCATAGCTCGCCTCACCCTGAGGTTTCGAGTGCTCCATGGTTTTCTGCTTTGGAAAGTACTATGAGGCTGAGGAAGATCTTAGAGTCCTAGGCTATATTCTTTCTTCCTATCAAATCCGGATCCCCGGTCTCTCTGATCGGGCTAATCAGCCCCAGGAAGATTTCTTTACTTTTTCCACCAGAGACCAAATTCGTAGTGGTATCGGATTTCACATCCCCTCTTTCTTCATCAAAGTGGCCCAATTCTCTGGGTCCCCATGAACCATCTTCATCCCAACTCTTTCGGTATAATGGCAGCGACCTTTATTCTTTTCAAGATCCACAACCTTCTCATCAACCCCCTTGTCCTTCATTATTTTTTTTGTGTCGGTTTGGAGACAACGCCTTTTCGCTGTCTACCTATTTGGAAAGTCGGTTTCTTGGTGACATCTCTTCTTCTCTGAAGAGATGGAAGGTAGGTTTTTCTACATCACCATTCCTTCTCCGCCTCGATGCCTGACTTGCTTTATACCCAGCTTCCCACTCAACCAGCCCTTCCTCAGACTTATAAATTTGAAGAGCCCTTCAACCGAAGCCAAGAGTTCGTGGAGGGGAAGAAATTATCCTCTTCTCTCCTCATTTCTGAAGAGAATTTTGTTGCATACGTGTTGAGTGCCCTGACAGAGGACCCTACAGACAGGTTGAACGATGTGATTGCTGACTCGGGCGCTAAACCTAGTAATTTATTTTCTTGCTTCATTTTTATCGATCTTTACTACTTTACACTTATTCTAACAATTTCGTTTCTCTTCCCTCTGTTTTTTTACAGATAACTCGGAAATTCAAGAAGTCTTCGCAAGAATACGAGCAGCTAAAAAGGCGGCTGAGGAGGAAAAACGTGCTACCCAGAAAGTTGCCTCTGGAAGGAAGCCCTGACTCAGCGAACAGTTGCTGAAGCTCAGGCATCTACCGCAGCCGAGGCAGCCACGCTAGGAGGTTCTGCCCGGGAACTTGATCAGACAGAGGGAGAGACTGCTCCTCATAATTCCCCAAGTGATTCTTGGGATCACGTTCCTCTCATTCGGAGGAAAAGAAAAGTCGTTTCCATCCCGGAGCTGATCCTCCATAGTGATTTTGAGGAAAGAGTTCAAGGCTCTTCTCGGGCAGCCCAATCTATTCCTTTCTCCTCTGCCCAGATTCCTACCGAGCCCTACCACTCCAGCCTGCAAAGAGTTCGAGACAACCTCTTCTTGGACGGGGTTTCTTCGGCGGGTGTGAAGCTTGTCAAGAGCTTACTATCTCCTACCGAAGATGTTCATCTACGGGGCCTGTCCCCTAATCAGAAATTATTCGAAGGGACTTCTTGGACCCTCTTGGTAAGTTTTCGACAAACTTTTCTTTTTCTCCCCTCCTATATTTTTTCTTTCTCTTTTTTTTTTTATTTATTTTAAATATCATTGTTTCTTGTAGGGACTTCAAATGCTAGTTGTTGCCTTTGAAGAAGTGTCTTCCCTGGCCAAGAAGGAGGCCTACCGAGCTCGGGTTGCTACTGAGCTTCATCAAAAGATGCAAGGAGAGCTAGAGCGAGCCCGACTTTTACATGAAGAGGTAGTAATCAATCTGAGCACCATTTCATAGGTGAACTACCAGCAGCTGGAGGAGGCCCTGGGGAATCTGCAAAGGGATCAAGAAGAGGCGGCGGAAGCCCAAGCCCTGGCTAGCTCGATAAGGAATTTTTTTCCTACCTTTGAGGCGTAGATTCAGTCTTTGTCAAAAAGGATGAATACTGAGAAGGGCCGAGCGGATGAGGCAGAATCCAGTCTGGCTACCCAATGCCGCTCGAAAGAGGTTGGCGGTTTCTTTCCTGCAATCTCCTGAGTTTAGAACGGCGGTCGAAGACAAAACTTATTCATTCTTCCAGACATGCTTTGACAAGAACAATTCAAAGAAGCGGGGCTTCTTCCGGAGGATAGAGAAGACTTCCCTGACTTTGACCGCGCCATTGCGTCCCTTCCGAAGGAGGATGAGAAAGCAGGAAAAGAAAGCGATGATGAGCGGCCGGACCCGGACAATGTAGAATAGGATTGTATATATATTTTCTTTTTCTGTTGTATGTACTTCCAGTCTTCGGGATTTTATTAATGAAATTAATCTTTCCTGTCATTTCCTTTGTCAATATATCAAACAATTAATAAAATATCTTGAAAGTTTGTAAGAAGCTTCCAAATGTTGACAGATAACCGAGCTTCTTCTAATCAATATTTCTCTTTCAAATAAAATATTAAAACCTTGAAAATTTTCTAAGTCTTGAGAAATAGCCGGGATGTCTTACACTTTGTGCTTAATATATTACCGAGGCCTCATGCCTCTTGGGTTTAAGTAGATTACCGGGGCCTCATGCCTCCCGGGTCATGCCTCCCGGGTTTAAGTAGATTAACGGGGCCTCATGCCTCCCGAGTTTAAATATAGTACCTGGGCCGCATGTCTCCCTGGTTTAATAGATTACCAGGGCCTCATGCCTCCCGAGTTTAATATATTAACGGGGCCTCATGCCTTCCAAGTTTAAATATAGTACCGGAGCCTCATGTCTCCTGGGTTTAATAGATTACCGGGGCCTCATGCCTCCCAGGTTTAAATATATTATTGAGGAATCATGCCTCCCGGGTTTAGATAAATTACCTGGGCCTGATGACTCCCGAGTTTAGATAACACGCTTCGTACATCTTTGAGAAAAAATTTCATTAATACTTCAGATAATAAGTACACTTTTAAGCATAATATTTCTTCAAGTGAAAATCATTCCAGGTTCTTTTCAAAAATCGGCCCTGGCTATCTTCTAAATAAATTGCTCCTGAACTGAGTCTTTTTATTAGTTTGTAAGGTCCTTCCCACCGGACATTTAACTTTCCTAGCTCTCCGACCGAGTTTGCATTCTTGAGAACCAGATCACCAACTTGAAATTCTTGGGGTCGCACTTTTTGATTATAAGCTCGTATAACTCTTCTTCGATAAGCTTCCATTCAAATGGCTTCTTGTTCTCTTTTTTCTTCGATTAAATCCAATTCATGGGCCCGAGCTTCATCATTTATTTCCGGATAACTTTGGACTCTGGCCGCGGTTTTCCCAATCTCTACTGGCAGCACTGCTTCAGATCCATAAACAAGGCTGTAAGAAGTTTCTTTAGTAGTAGTCCAGAGAGTGGTCTGATAGGCCCAGAGAACACTTGATATCTCTTCTACCCAAGCTTTGCCTACGCCTTGCAATCTGGCCTTCAGAGCTTGCATAATTACCCGTTTGGTGACCTATGTCTGTCCATTGGCTTGTGGGTAGGCCACTGAAGTGAATGACTGAGTAATCTTCCTTTCTTTGCACCAGGCCATGATTCTTCGCCCTTGGAATTATCGGCCATTATCAGATATGAACTTCCTGGGTAGCCCAGATTTGCAAACTATGTTCTTCCATAAGAATTTTAGTACATTTTCTTCAGTAATCCTGGCCAAAGGCTCAGCTTCCAACCATTTAGAAAAGTAGTCCATCGCTACTAGCAAGAACTTTTTCTGAGCTCGGACTACTGGGAAAGGCCCCACAATATTCAGGCCTCATTGATCAAAAGGACAAGATGTTCGAAATGGCTGCAAAGGTAAAGCTGGGATGTGACAGAAATTACCATGACGTTAACATCCTTCGCAAGACCGTACCACTTACCGGGAATCTGTACTCATAGTAAGCCACCAGAATCTGGCCAGTATTGCTTTCCGGGTAAGTGTTGTAGCCCCGAGATGATCTCCGCAACATCCTTCGTGAATTTTTTTCAATGCATACTTAGTTTCTTCCCCGGCTAAACATTTTAGCTAGGGGTCGTTGAACGATCACCTATATAACTCCCCGTTTAGGATACTGAATTGAGAACACTGCTTCTTGATCTTATGGGCTTGTTGAAAATCTCCCGGCAATTGGCCTTCTGATATAAACTCGAGCAATGGTGTTTTCCACAAATTTTCCTGGGAAGTTATCGGGCTGATATCTATGGTCGATACCAGCTTGGTATGATGAATGACTTCCCTGCCACCTTCTCCTTTCATGGATGATGCCATTTTGGCCAGTGCATCAGCTTCAACATTTTCTTCTCTCGGGATTTGCTCTGCACTCCAATTAGTAAAATTTTCCAACAATTCTTGAATGGTTTTTAAATATTCCTTCAATCTTCCTTCTCGGACTTCATAAGAGCCTTTATGCTGCTGAATAACTAGTTGAGAATCTGAGTATAGGATGATTCGAGTGGCTCCAGCTTCTCGGGCGGCTCTCATCTCGATTACTACTAATTCGTATTCAGCTTCATTATTTGAAGCCCGAAAATACAATCTTACAACCAGCTTTATTTTTTCTCCCGTGGGGGAAACTAGAACGACTCCTACACCACTACCTTCTTTACTAGCAGTCCCATCAACAAGTCCTCTCCAGACTTCTTCCTTCCCAAGTTGTACCATTTCAATTAGAAAATCTGACAAGGCACGAGCTTTTATGGCGGTCCTTGGATGGTAAATGATATCATACTCCCCGAGCTCTATCGTCCATTTTACCAATCTCCCCGAGACATCTGGGTTGGTCATGATTTTCATCCGTGAGCTGTTATAGAATGAGACAGGAAATAGGGTCTCAGCTTTCTCGCAGTTATGACCAATGCCAGAGCTATTTTCTCCAGTTTTGTGTACCTCAACTCGGGGCCTCTGAGGGTATGACTTACATAATATACCAACTTCTGATCAGTGCCATTTTCTTGGATGAGGACAGATATAACGGCGCATTCGGTGGTAAACATATATACTAGCAACTTTTCTCCTGGTCCTGGCTTAATCAAGATAGGTAGCCGGCTAGATTGTTTTTTGTATCTTGAAAGGCTTGCTCTATTTGATCATCCCATCCGAATCTTTGTTCTTTCCGAAATATCTGGAAGAAATGTTAGCACCGATGTGCCGACATTTATATGAAGCGGGACAGAGCTGCAATCCGAACTGTCAGCTTTTGCACATCTTTGATGGTTCTAGGGGAAACCATCTCTAAAATAGCCCTTACCTTCTCGGGATTAACTTCAATTCCCCTCTCTGTTACTATGAAACCCAGGAACTTGCCACTTCTGACTCCATAAGTGCATTTTAACGGATTTAACTTGACCCCATACTTCTTAAGGCACGAATGGATCATTAGTGCCAAAAAAATCTTCCGGATCCATCCTCCTAAATATCTCATAAACAGCTTCGGGTCGGACCCTCGCAGCATTCCCAACATGCTGCTCCAGTAATTGAGCCAGCACACGAGCACCAGCATCCTGATTAGGCGAAGGCTGTGGAATATCCTCCTCCCGCCTTTCCTCACTATCTCTACGAAGAACTCGTCTAGGAGGCATTTCTATACAAGCCGTTCATACCAAGTAACCGACATGCATTTAACATTTTAAAAGCATGCATCCAACCTCCTATATCATGTATCATAAAAGTATTTAAAGTTCAGCATATAAAAGTAGTAAAAACTCACCGACTTGAGGCGTGACTTCTTGAGCTTCTCGGAGTGACAGTAACACAACACTTTAAGGATCCTTGGCTCTGATACCAACTGAAATGTCCACTACTTTTAAACTTTAAAATCCTACTAAAACTTTTTTTTATTAAAAATCAAAACTTGCATAACTCAACATTCCCAAAATCAAAAAATTAACTTAATATTTAAAAAACTTAAGTGCATAAAAATCCCTAAATCGACAATTAACAAAAATCCTACGTCAACCTTTAACATGATCAAAACTATACTTAAAAATAAAGCATAAAAATCTCTAAATAAATCATTCTCAAAATCTTTATTTCAAAACTTTAACTATCAAGCTAATGCGAAAATAAGTGTCTCTCGGAAGTGTACTGCCGGACTCGATTCACTCAAACGTCAACGTCTCCCTCAATATCATCCTCACCTGCAACCATCCAAACCTAGTGATCTAATGACTCAGCACGTTCTAACCATGTGTAACAAATAATACATATACATGCACATGCATTAAAATCATATTTTTATTTAAAATAAGCTTGTAATCATAAATCATTTAATCGTAAACCTTTCCGTCATCATATATCATTTTTGGATGAAGTTTGATCCTTGAAAGTGACTAGATGTACTCGTATCATGTGGTCGACTGATCAATCTTAGCTCACCATTGCGCATGGGGATAGGCACTAGACACCGCCGTAAATGGGAAATACGATCGTTGGGCTCCCTCTGTGCCTTCCCCCCGTAAACGGGCTCTCTCTGGGCCTTCTCCCTCGCGATATTCTCAATCATATCATATCATATTTTTCACAGTCAATTCACATCATTCAAAATATTTTTCTTTTATTTTTATTCATAAAATATTGTGTCATTTCCAAATTCGTAAAATAGCATTTTACAGAAAAAATCGTAAAGCTTTAGCATAAATCATAAAATTCCATATTTTCATCATAAACATTTTAAAATATAATTTAGCATATATTATGATTCTTCGGGATCCTGCCAAAGCTTTCGTACTACCCAGAAAGCAAAATGACTATTTTGTCTTTGGACTCTAAAATTCTCGATTTTGATGTTTTCTTATTTTTATCGACTCGAACCTATCACAAACCATCATATAAGATTAAAATTTATTTTTCATATTTTTTTTAGACGTAAACCCGATCCTTTCGATTTATTTCCTTAACTACTAAACTATGAAGCATTTTAATCCCGAATTAATTTCAAACTTAATATTTTCTTCCCAAACTTTAAACATAATCTTTTCATCCCTAAACTACCCTCTTGAGCCACGAACCACACCCCATGAGCCATGGTTCAAACCAATTTCCTTGCCTAGGCTATGTTCGAACCCTAATCATCCTAGAACCACACATCTCGCCCAAGCCCCGAGCCACCACCGAGCCATCCTGGACCAGACCTAACCTGACCCTCCTGGACCACCGTGGACTCTCCCTAACCCGCGCACCTAACCCCTAGTTCCAAAGCCAACCGCGCGAATAGGGGTGTTCATCGGTCAGGTCGGTTCGATTTTCGGTTTTTATTTCGGTTTTCGGTTTTAGAAATATATAATCTGATATCCGATCATATCAAAATATATAATATAAATAAAAATATAAAAAAATTATTAATTTAATGAAATTTCGGTTTGTTCGGTTTTGACATATATAATCCGAAACCGAACCAAATAAACTTCTATTTTAACATTTATATCCGAATTACAAAATTCGGCTTTCGGTTCAGTTTGGTGTTTGGATTTTCGGTTTTTTCGATTTTATCCGAAGTTTGAACACCCCTACGCGCAAGTTCCCTTCCTTCTATTCCCCAAAGTCTCGACCCATGCTAACCCAAGCCACCTAGGACCTCCGCTGCACCAGACCATGTCCCGACCCAGAGCCATCCTCCATAGACCCTATTGGACCAGACTAGACACCTAGACCAGCCACGCACCATCCTGAAGAACCTAGCCGCACGCGTGTATGGGGAAAAGTCCTAGAGCTTGTGGACTCTTCCCTCATTGTTGCCACCACGTCCAGCCACCATCCAGCCCTCTAGCTCACTTGGTTACAGCCAACACAAGACCCTGACCAGCCCTGGCCGAGCCCTGGTGCACCACGCCTCATAACCGAACCCTTAAGTCCCAAGGAAAGCCCATAAACCCTAGGTTCTGCCCTTCACCATGCATGGATCCTTTAGCTCTTGTCCAGCCATCGTCTCGTGCCTTAACGACACTCTTTCGATCCCTTAAACATCCTATGTTGGCAGCGTACCCGTTGAAAATCATAACGCGATCATATACGCATAAAATTATCAAAACTTCAAGCGATTTGAACTCAAATATTTTTCATATTAAAATACATAAAATATGCATATTATGATTTGAATGGTGCATCAAAAGAGTTTAGAAGCATGCCTTTGCGTTTAATACGCTCGAATATACGATCATTGACGTGGGTTGCGAAGGGAGACTAACGGACGATGAACGACCTTGAAATTTCTCTCCAAAATCTCGAAATTTTGTGTGTGATGGTGTGCGGCTGCTAGGGGACTCAATAACCCTAGCTTTGCCTTTTATTATTTTCAAAAATTTCATGTTTAATGGGTTAGGATTTTGGGTTTTCAGGAATAATTGGACCCTTAAATCATAGGTAAATTAGGCACATTAATACCTATTTAATTGTAAAATAAAAGTTTACAAAATTTGTTTTCAAAAATAATAATTTTTTTGCCTTTAAAAGTCCTTCGTTTGACCAAAACCGGCTTCCCGGATAAAATCGAGCTCGTCTCATAAAATAATTTGGGCTCCAGCATTTTTATAAAATTTTAATCATATTATTAAACCTCAAAAATATTTATCGAAAAATATTTTATATTGGTCGTCCACAGTCTCTTTTCTCCAGCTTATTATCGAATATTCCGATAAAATCACAAGTTTTCATGAAATCATGCAATTAGACAATCAATAATATACTAAGTATCATTCAAGCATTTAAAATCAATTAAATAAAGCAATTAATCAATTTAAATCAATTGCATGCATGATGTTTACGTGGGTTGACTTTTGGACATTACAACACCAATCAGCAACGCGGTATAAACATGAATCAATCACTCAAATTCTTCAACCTTAGGCTTTGTGTATGTTCAAAAAAACATCAGTCGACAGAAAAAAGCTCAAACACGGCTGTAAGGCCCTCTATATATATATCTCATGATTGACCCAAAAATCATTCCATAAACGAATCTTAGAAAATATGAAAAATAGATTTTCATTAGATATAAAACTCTTTTAAATAAGGATAAAATATTTTAGAGATAAAAATCATATTAAAAACAAATCTTATAATATCTAAAGATAAATCAAACAATATCTTTTAATATAAAAAGGTAAAATTTTAAGTTGATAATATCAATTTATTAAAATAATAAACAAATAAAATATTCATTTGACAAAGAAATTGGTTTGATTTGAAGTTTAGATTAAATCAAACCAATATTTTTAAATATTGAAACTTTATCATGGAATCTATTAAAAACTTGCTTTTTTACTACTATTTTTTCAACTATTAAAACTTAAATTTTTTTGTTTTATTATATTTATTTCTTTTTCTGTTTTCCAAATATATTTACTGATGTGGAGTCTCTTTTGAAATTAAAATAATTTTTTATGATTTTTATTTTTTTTTTCAAACATCATAATAGTAAATACTTTAATGCTTGTGTGTGAATTGATGATATTTGTTGATTTATAATATTTGAACATTTAAATTATATTTAAAAATAATCAAAATTGAAGTTTAAAATCCATTATTCAAACCAAACGAAAAAATCTAGATTTGATTTGATTGATTTTTAATTATTAATTATTTGATATGATTTGGTTTGTTATTTAATAAAATATCGATTTACTTTACTATTATGGTAGTCAAGTCATATAAAGTGCTCGAAATGTATATTAAAACTCGTAACAAAATCACATATTCTTGGCTGACTGAATACTTTTGAGTCTCTGACCCATTTTTATGACTCTGTTTACAGTGTATTTGGTCGGAGAATCAAAATATATTTTTTTTAAAAAAAATGTTTTTTTAAAATTATATTGTGTGGTTAAAAAAATTGATTTTGAAAAAACACTTATTTGATTATTTTTTAGAAGCCATATCTTATGGCTTTTGGATTTCTATTGTTATTTCTATTAAAAATAAAAACAAAAATATATTTTATCTAAATGTCAAAATCGATTCCTTTTTTTTTTTGAATAAAATCATTTTTAAAAGTTGGATTTATTTAATGTTTTTCTTCATTTAAATCTTTCAAACTATAAGCAAATTAAATCTCCAACACTTGGAATAGAATAAAGCAGAAAATAATAAAGAGTGGAGAATACTGAATACCACACGCATCTCACCAAAAAGAAAAGATTTCGGGTCAAAGGGAACAAAACAAGAGGCGGCCGCTTTCTTTTTTCCTGCACCCAAAAAAACTGCCAACTTCATCAAAATCACCGGTATTGGTGAATCTGACGACATTTTGAACACTTTCCAGCCATTAATTCTCAGCCCATTAAATTTTACTGCGTTTAGCAGACCCCCTCCAACCATCCACCTGTCGCATTTCTCCAAGATCCTTCCTTACATCCGAATAGGCTTTAGCTTCTACTTTCGTTAGTCCGTGTGTGTTGCACAGTGTCTGCACATACAAAGACTCACTACTAACTTTTGTTTTCTTCACCCTATATAAGTGTGTATTTTGAATGATAATTAGATCTCAGGTTTCAAGCTTTTGGTATTCTTGGTTCTGATCAAGGTGAGTTTGGGATTTTCTTAAACGTTTGGTTTCTTGATGTGACATTACGCGTGGAGCATTTGAATTCTATTAAATTATTTTTCTTTTTGTGTGTATGTAGGCTTCTTCTCCAGGATTTGCATGTTTTTTGAAATTCACGTGAGTTGGCATATTAATGGGTTTTTCATTTTTCACTTCTCGCCAAAATATGGTAGATTGTATTTCTTGGGGTTGATTGTGTTTAGGTTTTATGATCTGATTTGATCCTCACATTGAGATTAGTATATAAATTTGGTTTATTATCTAGATTTTCCACCGAGTCTATGGATAAATATGACAGGACGATGTGGTCTACTTCGTTCTCTTCATTAGCAACATCACAACATGTACCCGAGATTGTTTAATTTCTGTATCTATGTATAAAACAAAGATCACTCAGCGGATATGACTGACGCATACAAAGCATTTGAGTTATTCTACTATTAATCTTTGCAGAATTTTATTGAATAATTTTATACCATACTATGTACGATCTGAAACCTTTGTAGACATTTTTTACTGATGGCGAGTTGAGTCAAAATCCTTATCGAATTATATATATGTTGTTTCTTGTCGACACCCAATTTGCATACAAATTCTTATTGTATTTGTATTTTGTTCAAGCAGGAAAAAAACTTCTTGATTGAGTTTTTTTTTTCTGGTTTTCCCTCAAGTGTAATGATTCACGAGGAAACCATGCATGATTCAGGAGAAATCAAGGTTAGTTTCGGGTATCATTGCAATTCCAATAAAGATGATTGTTGTGACAGATCAAAATCTATGGATATCCCATCTAAGGTTAAACTCCGAAGAGCGAGCAGCTCCTTCTCTTGCCTCTCCGGTGCAGCATTGAGTGCCAATGCTACATTAGCTAATACAAATATGTGCAATGGGTTTATTAGTGCTGAAATACTTCCAACATTGGATTCTCCTAATTCATTCCGTAGGATTCCCTCTTCACCATCTCTAAATAAGATGGACTTTTTGCCATCTTCTCTTCCAAGTAGCATGTCAAACTTGAGTTTTAGTCCATCCTCTCCAAGTGAAGCACTTGATTATGATTCATTTTCACCAAAATCTCAAAACTTTCTTGGTACAATGGAAGTACAAGTGGCTGGTGGGGCGGCTGGTGAAGATCGAGTTCAGGCAGTTTGTAGCGAGGAGAACGGTTGGGTTTTCTGTGCCATTTATGATGGATTCAATGGTAGAGATGCAGCGGATTTTCTTGCCGGAACTTTGTATGAAACTATTGCATATCATCTCAACCTAGCAGACTTGGAACTTGAACAGGACTTAGTAAAGTCTTGTGGCTCGTGGAACCAATCATCGGATTTGTTCAAGCAAAAAGTTCTCAACTGCCTTCAACATGCTCTGACCCAAGCAGAGGATGATTTTTTGCGCATGGTTGAACAAGAAATGGAAGACCGTCCAGATTTAGTATCCATAGGATCTTGTGTGTTAATAGTGTTACTCTATGGGAAGGATTTGTACTTGCTCAATATTGGTGATAGTCGAGCTGTATTGGCCACGTATACTGAAGGTGTCAACATGAAGGATAACAAAGGGTTGCAAGCCATTCCGCTCACTGATATTCATAATGTCGACAATGAAGTTGAGAAAGCACGGCTTCTAAACAACCATCCCGACGACCCTTGCACGATTGTGGCTGGTAAAGTCAAAGGGAAGTTGAAGGTCACGAGGGCGTTTGGAGTTGGTTACCTTAAAAAGGTGCGACGATTTATTCGAGATTGATCTGTCAGGCTTACAATTGCACGATTCAAATTTAGTAATTCCAGATCTTGATTCAACAAAGCCTAGGATACCCTTCTGGCTTCTATCACCAGTATTGATCTAAACTATTCTACTTGTGTGTCACAGAAAAATATGAATGATGCTTTGATGGGAATTCTTCAAGTACGTAATCTCATAAGTCCTCCATACGTATCCTTACAACCATCGCTCCGAATTCACGAGGTCTCAAGTTCTGATCACTTCGTTGTATTAGGAAGTGATGGATTATTCGACTTCTTTAGTAATAATGAAGTTGTAAAGCTAGTGCATTCCTATATTTTGCGAAATCCTTCTGGTGATCCAGCAAAATTTCTGGTCGAGCAGCTCGCTGCAAGGGCAGCAGGTATAGCAGGTATGCTGCTAAATTTTCTATGGTTGATAATAGAACTACTTTATTCCTGCATCTTTTAAGGTTTAAAATCTTCTTTAATTTCTGATTATTTCCTTCGGTTTATGTCAGGCTTCAGTATGGAAGAGCTCTTGAGGATACCAGCTGGAAGGAGACGGAAATATCATGATGATGTTACCGTTATCGTCATTGTCCTAGGCACAAGCAAGCGGGCCTCAAAGGCGTCGATGTGTATATGAATAGCTGCACAAGTCATACATTTGGTGAATTCTTAGGCTCTTTGAACGTTTAAAATCTTCTTTAGTGCTTGCGGTAGTTATGTTGGACCACACATACATCAACTGTACATCACATAGTGCTGGTTTATCAAACGTTCCACATCTCGCATGAAATCTACTACTGTCTACTAATCACTACAAAGCGTTGATGTAGCTTTAGTTTTTGTTTGTTGATTTGATTTGATTTTTCATATGATTCTCATTTGTTTACTTAAAATTTTGAAAATATACAAAATTTCAAGATTGTTGCTCGTGGGAGACAAAGCAATCATCCCAACTGATATTTTTGAAATTCCATCAACCCTTCTCCAATACCTTTCAAATTTTGAGGTTGAATGGTCAGTCACATGTTATTTAAACCGAAAACTCTTTATTGATATTTTTTTAGGCACCAGTTTGGCTTGACTGCCTTAATTAACTCTAATATATTATAATGCAAAGACACGTAAAAAAAAATCGAATTTGAGAGTCCGATGGCCGCACACACTTTAAAACGTCAACTTATTTCCAGAACCAAAATCTCTCCACAGAAAAAAGTATAAAGCAGAAAAGCTGAACAACTAGTGACCTTCCTTGAGTCCTTTCCGGGCATCCCAGCTTAATAATTATGCATTCTAAGACAAGAGTTTCATTCTAAATAGTTATGAGTTTCACCTCACTTCAACGAAGTAGCATATCATTGGGTACAGAAATGCTTGAATATTTCGATCTATCCACGTGTTTCCTTACCATTGTCATCTTTTGACGAATCTTGAGTTGTATCATCACTGTTTTCCATATTTGTTGTACCCTCTTTGGCTTCTGCAGAAACATCTTGCAGCTACAAAAGATTCAAAATAATGTGAACATAGAGAAATTCATTAATAAAGTCTTTTTTGTGTTTTAGACACTGACCTCTAAATTTTTTAGGCTGGCTGTAACATCTTCTTGTTGCTGCTGAACAGTACTTCTCAGCTCTTGAAATTCCTATATTAGTTGAACAAATGAAAATTTTGTAAATGTATAAAAACATAAAACAAAGAGAAACATGGAATTTTGGGAAGGCCGCTAACTGATCGTAGTTGCTCCACTTCAGAATATAGGGAATTTTTAAGCTCTGATAGCTCCTGAAAAAAGCAAGGAAGCAGAATTATATAGCATGGTAAGATAAAAACATCATATTCGCTTAGACTTATGAAAACAAAAGGCAAACCTGCTTGTCTTTATCTTGTAAGGTTCGGATTACATATGGCACAAATTTAAACCGTTCTTAGGTCACTAGGAATCAATCGAAAAATATATTACTGTCTACCTTGATGGAGTCAATCTTCTGGGAACTATTATTTAGTCCAATTTCACTTTTCTGCATCCGTTTGATATGCCAGAGATTTCAATAATACTCCCCTAGTTCCTTGAGTTTGAATCTTCTTTGGGCTAAAGGTTTTTTATTAAGTGAAACATCTTTTTAAATTTTAATTAATTATGCAGTATTAGTGGTGAAAGGCCAATTTATGCAAAATGCAACTTTCTTTGTGATCTGCATTACCGAATACGCTAACCACAATAACACACAGATTGGACCTTAAAAATGAAGCAAACCCAAGTTTCCATATTAATGAGTAATTCTCACAAACAGCTATGTATTTAACAAAACGAAAGCACTTACAGAGCGGTAGACCTTAACCTGAGTGTCCATCTTCAACCGCCAATTTTGTAGATCCTAGTTATTTGAAAAGTAACCACAGAAATCAACTAATATATGGAAAGAATTGCAGACAATCGAACTCATTATTCAAAAATAGAATATTTTTTGCCCACAAAACGATGTCCTAAGTCAAACTTGGAAAGTACAAAAGTTGGGGCATGAACAAGCTTCTTCTTGTAAGTTAATTGAACTCATTATTCAAAAGCCATTTGGTATGTCGAAAGTGCCCGGGAGCCATGGTCACATCAAAGTAAAATCTCATATTTGCCTGGAGTTTCTAAACCTTTCGACTATTAGATCATTAGGTACGAAAAGGGATTAACTTCTTACACATAGGAATCTATTATACAATCAATCAATTATCCAAGACTCAAATACAGGCAACCGATAATTAAAGATTTCAGACGGGCAAATGTAGCAAAATCAATTTACAAAGAATACATGCATCTAAATCTCCTTGCCTGGGCTAAGAAAACGTACTTCAACAAACAAAATTAATCTTAGAGAGAAGCTCACCTGTTTCAAAGTCTGTATTCTATTCATAAGCTCCTGCCTGGATTCAGCCAGTTCCTGCAAAAACCCATAGGCACAAATCATCACTCTTTCCAGTCGGAGAAAATGAGATGATTATTTATCAAATAAATAGGACATTGAAGTCAAATCGTACCGCAATCTTGGGGCTAATTGGAATCACATTCTCTTTTTTCTAACAAAACAATCAAAAAAATTTTAAAAAAAAAACTCTCAGAGCATAATCAAATCAACAAAACTATGTCACCTACAGCTGACAGAGGCCCGGCTGGAGAAGGAGTGGAGGAGGTGGAATCGGCGTTTGACATGGGAGAAGTAGTGGGTCAAAGGGGTCGAAGCAAATTGGATCTGGGTTTGGATTTGAGCTTAGATTTATTTGATTTGTGGGAAGAAAGACAGCTACAAATGGGGAAAGTGACAGAAATCAAATTGAATTTCAAATTGTGATTCGTTTGGGCGGGCGGGGACGAGGCGATTTTATCGCCGAGGGACTCTTCTTCTATACATAGTCGGTTTTCCTAGGATTCCAAGACTGAATAAATGTGATGTAATAAACGTAATTATAATTTATGATTAATTTTAAGGGATTGTTACTTCTGGTGAAGTTGTTGAGTAGGTTTGCAGATTTTTAGTCAAATCGAAAAATATTTGATTATATTCAAATTTTTTAACTCTTTTTAGTTGAATTAGAGCTCAAAATAAATTGTTCGATAATTCACGAGTTTTGATGTTTTAGTATTATAATATCAATATATATTAAATAAATAGATTTCGAGCCTTTCGAGCAAGAGTTCGAAAAACTCGCGAACATATTTATATTTTTCGAGTCGAACTTGAACTCTAACACTAATTCGAATCGAATTCGAACCAAAAAATTTAATTTTTAGAGCTTCAAATCGAGCTCGAATATATCTATTTCGAGCCAAATTCAAGCCTTAAACTCTTCAGCATATTTGACTCGAATCGATTCGTTCACACCCTTATGTTAAATAAGCTTTCTCTTTGATTTTTATACGCTTGACATTTGATAATACTTTTCAATTACAGATAAACTGTAAAAAATAAAAAAAAAAATAACTTATTCAAATTTCATAATAGATATGTTATTCATTACGTTTAGTCAAAATTGTTCAACAATTAATATTATTAGCATGAGAAATAATATTACATAACATATAACAAAATCTTAAAAAACTAAATAAATAATACAAAGTTCCTTGAAATTCCCCAACTATTATCATATCTAAGGTTGTTCATCGGTCTGTTCGGTTCGATTTTCGGTTTTTTATTTCGGTTTTTTCGGTTTTAGAAATATATAATCCGATATCCGAACCATTTTTCTTCAGTTCGGTTCGGTTTTCTATCAAAACGGTTCGGTTATTTCGCTCGGTTAATTCGGTTTTGATAAAATTATTTAAATTAGTAATATAAATATATTGTAAAATATAATATGTTAACTTTCTACATATTTTCTTAGTAAAATATTTAAATATAAGGTCTAAATTAATTAAACAAACAACAATCAACTAAAATTTGTTCAAAATAGTTTTTCATTCACTAAATATCATATCAAAATACATAATATAAATAAAAATATAAAAAAATTATTAATTTAATGAAATTTCGATTTTTTCGGTTTATTCGGTTTTGACAAATATAATCCGAAACCGAACCAAATAAACTTCGATTTTAACATTTATATCCAAATTAAAAAATTCGGCTTTCGGTTCAGTTTGGTGTTCGATTTTTTCGGTTTGGATTTTCGATTTTTTCGATTTTATCCGAAGTTTGAACACCCCTACATTTATTCATATCATCTTCCTTTTTTACTCTTCTACTCCTTTGTCAAATTTACTGTATCAGTAGCCGGCAAGGACAGAGCCAAAAAAATTAATTAGGGGAGGAAAAATATTTTTTAAAATAATTATTTATAGAAAGAAAAATATAAATATAGTAGTTGATGTGTCTGTACAAAATAATAACCATTATTATGTTTCCATATATATTCTAACAAAAAACAAAAATGAAAAAGATAGCACAATAAAAAAAATATTAAAACTATAGTTTTGAAATAAATGGCTTAAACAAAGGTAGATATCATTTCAGAGTTCTCAATTGTTTATCTATAACATTTTACAATATTCAAGTTTGAAAAAAATAATACTTTAAATAATTGTAATGTAATTAAAAATATAAAAATTAAAGTACAAGAGGCATTTCTTGTATTCTTCTTGCTAAACTATAAACTTTTATACAATTAAGACGAAACCCAAACCCGACTTGGCAGACCCCTAGCCACATCATCATTCTCTAAGATGATAATGGGTCGAATTTAAATCAAGCTCTGCATTGAACTTGCACCGAACGGGATGGGTTTAAACTCGATCGAATAGGTTGCTAGGTGGTTAAGTGTCACACATCGAGACCGAGGCATGTGACACCGACATTATTTTAACAGTCATATAATCCTAAACAACAAGTATCTAGAAGTACAGAATTCCAAACAAATCTATTTATATCATAAACGGAATGTTATCTTTACAACTCCAAAATAACATAATAACATAATGTTTTACAGCAGCGGAATAACATAATCTAATAAAAACGAAACTAAACAATGGAAGCGGTCTTATTCTTTTTCACGATCCTCAAATTTGGGTATGTTCATCATCCTTTAACTATTCATCGTTCTCACTCGGTAAGCGAAGGAATCATCTCATCTTTTAAAATCATTTTTCCACGAAAATTGCAATTATAACAGTAATAACAGTTATACATAAATATTTATTTACATAGATAAACATGTATCAAACTTATGCACTGAATAGATCATAAATTTCATTACTAACTGATATCAGTCTTATATTTTAATCTTCTAAGAGGCGAAGCAAGAATCGTGAATAACATAAACCATGAATAAGGTATGTTCAGAATAAATATTCTTCCAGTGCTTCAAATATACATATTTTCAAGTATCATATAAAAATATATGTCGTCAGTCGGTTTTAAAACGAATAATACAAATTAAAACAGAAAGCTCATTAACAAAAATAATTATGCAAAATTTTATGAAAACATATATACATATAAAAGCCTACTTACATGATCTTTATTGAAATAAACGTGAACAAAGTTGTTGAAATTGTTGCTAGAGTGGACAAAATCCTCGGATAGTAATGTTGTCGAAAATGATTCCAAATGGACGGAGCTTGGACAGGAGGGTATTGCTCGAAAATTTTTGCTAAGGGACAGATATTATGCTAAAAAATGAGTAGAAATTTCGTTGCTTGAAATGACAAAATTTCGATTGAAGCTAACAGAGTGTGTGGAGGTTTTTTTGTGTGCCTTCTGAACCACTATTTATAGGCTTAAGGAAGTAAGCTGAACGGTCATTATTATGGATAGGGATGTAAATGAACTAAACCGTTTGCGAGCTATTCGAAGCTCGACTCGATAAAAAGTTCGTTTGAGTTTGTTTGTTAATCATATCAAACCAAGCTCAACCTCGATTTTGAGCTCGAAAATTTAATCAAACCAAGCTCAAGCCTAAGCGTATTCGGCTCGTGAGCTCGCAAACATGTTCGATATTAGGCTCGCGAGCTCGAGCTCGACCTCGAGCTCGACTCGTAAGCTCGAGTTTGAGCTCGAGTCGTTTAGGTGGCTCGTAAGCTTGGGCTTAGCTCATTTGTTGAGTTGACAAATAAAAATATTAGTACTAATGTCAATGGAAGGAATTGACTACAAGACGTGTTTGAAAAAATGATGAATTCACACTATTTAGTCACAATTATATTTTTAATCTTATTTGCATATCATTATACTAAAATGTTCTTTAAAATACAATAAATAAAATAAATTAACAGAAATACATCAACTTATTATTTTTCCCTAAAAATTTACATAACAAAGTCATATACAAGTTGAGTAACTTTACTATTAGTCTATGAAGGTTAATTACAAATTTTACATGCTAAATTGATATGTCATTTGACATTAATCAATAATTTAAGTTAATTATGTCGAATTCATTTCATAATGATGTGTTGTTTTCGATCTATTATATTTAATGAATATTCTAGATGTATGATTTTGGTGATATCAGTATATAATGAATATTCTAGATGTATGTTTTTGGAATGTTCAATATTATACTGATTTATTTTTTTTAGCTCTTATTTGTGTCGGTTTGGTTATTTATGAATGAATTTATATTTTTATGTCTGATTTAAAATTAGTTTATAGATATATTTAATTTTTAACAAGCTCGATTCAAACTCAAACTCGAGCTCAATTCTATGCTTATCGAGCTCGAAAACGAGACAAGCTCGAGCCAGGCTTTTTAAACATGCTAAACAAGCTATTAATGAATCAAGCTCGAGTCTGGCTTGATTAACATGCTAAACGAGCTTTTAACGAGCCGAGCTCGAGTTTTCTCGAGTTCAGTAATTTCAATACAAACCAAGCTCAAGCCTGATAATAGAAGCTCGAATCGAGCTCGAGCTTCCTCAAACAATCTTAAAAAACCTAGCCCAAGCTTGATACTGTTTGGTTTGGTTTGGATCATTTACATCCTTAATTATGGACCCTCTTTCAATATCCATAAATCAACCCTTAATTAGTTGTTACAAGTTTGATTTGTGTCGAATTGCCCTTTCAAATTCCAAATTATCAATTCTTAATAGTTTGAGCCCAAATGTTTGGTCTTCACATTAAGAGTTTAATTAAACATGTTTAAACACGTTATTTTATTGAACTCGGTCAAACATGTGATGAGGTGGGTTAAGAGTGTAACGAGTTCAAGTAAACCGACCCGGATCCACTCGTATATATATAAGTAATAGTTATGTATATGATATAATATATTATTAAGTATCAAATATTAAATAGTGAAAATGAAAGGCCCTAAATCTAAAACGATAAATTTGAGAAAAATCTCTTTGTTCATGTTTCAGTTAGGATTCGGTCTTTATGTAATATTTTTGTAAAGGCAAAAACTTGTTTGTGACGGTCTCACGGGTCGTATTTTGTGAGACGAGTTTCTTATTTGGGTCATCCATGAAAAAATATTACTTTTTATGCAAAGAGTATTCTCTTATTTGGGTCATACATGAAAAAATATTACTTTTTATGCAAAGAGTATTACTTTTAATTGTGAATATCGGTATGGTTGACCCGTCTCACAACTAAAGATTTGTGATACCGTCTCACAAGAGACCTACTCTTTTGTAAATTGATATCCGACAAAGCCTAAATTTTATTTTCAATTTCTTATTGACCACATTTTATTTTTTTCCCTTATATTATTTAGTTATAAATATTAAATATAAACATCTCCCACCCCGAATAATTAAATCCTACACAACCAATCAATGGCCCCTTCCCAAAGCTCAAATCCATTGGCCTTTTGCAGTCAAATGAATCCAATGACTCAGGCCCATCTCTTTTTTGGGGTCCAAAAATTTTTTNAAATCCAGTTTGTGAAGAATTATTGTGGCCGAAACATGAAATTTATAATTAAAAAAATCACTCGTAAAATTTTAAGAAATTATCGATCATCTTCGAAATCAAAGTCAGGAGTGGATGAATTAATCTAGCTGGAAATAAGTTGTTGGTATGATTTACCAAACCAGTCTAGTTTTCTTATCGGGGTGGAGTAATAGTGGGAAGCATGGAGGATTAAGGACAAGTATAAAAATCAGAACAAATCAGAAAAAGAGAATCAATAATATATTACCTTCGAATTAATGATTTATTCACTCTTTCAGAGGCAGGGATTCAAGATTTGAGACTTCCCTTTTGTTTTGCTTTTGTGATATATACACGAGGAAGTTTTCAAATCAAGAAATCTCCTGCTATGAAACTTTGCTTGAGAGTGCATAGAAAAAACCCAAATATTTCTTAAAATATGTATTCAAAATTTCAAATATCAATATATATATAAAGTATAACGAGATGAAAAATTGACAACCCTAAAGGCCCCATGGAATCAATCCATTCGTTCACCATATCAGGTATAGCTAAGATCAAAATTCAAAAGTGAAAGGTTGAAAATGTGTATGTGGGGCATATCAAGAATGTGTGGTGATTGGCTGTAACTGATATGTATATTTGATGTTGAATTCGGTTGGTGAGTAAGACAGCTTTTCCCAGTTATTTAGCTGTGTAAAAAGTGGGAGATTCATTCAAACTATTAATGTGGCTAAAGATTGTTTGCGCTTGATCATCAGCGTCTTTTTATGTGATACTCATATAAATAATGATTGCATTTAGAATCTCCAATGCTCATATTGCTTATAAAATCTCGTTGACTGTCTTGGTCACAGTAGCAAGTGCAGAGCGAAGTTTCTCAAAGTTAAAGCTCATCAAAACTTTTCTTCGATCAACCATATCACAAGAAAGATTGAATGAATTGGCTATATTATCGATTGAGAAAGAAATTATTGAACAACTTGATTATACAGACTTGATTAGTATTTTTAGCTTTAAAATTGTTAGACGGGTTGTTTTTTAGTGATCATTTTAGACATGTTTGATATTTTTATTCATTTAGTTTTTTATATTGTCTTTAACGTATTGATTTAATTTGAAAATTTGCTATGAAACTAAAAAAAATATGAACACACATTATGATTCAGAGACCTCATTTTAAAAGTTAGACTCAGACCCATATATTGTTAGGATCGGCCCTGTATTGGCCCCTCCTCAAAAATATCCATCGGCCGATCCATTACTTGTTTTTTTTTGGCTTCAAAAATGGCAATTCAACCAAATTTATTTATTTTATATGTTTTTTCAAATACAAAATTAAAAATTAAAAAATTAATTAATCATAAAATTATTTTCGAAATTTATACTAATAATATTTAAGGAAAAAAATATTATCACAAATTAAAATATATTAATTTTTATTCAGTTGAAAACTAATTATCAATTTTTATATTATGAATAATTAATAAAAATGTGTAATTATATATTTTTATATTAAATATATTTATTTCAATATTAAAATATTTAAAATAAAATTATAAGTATTTTATTTATAATTTTATTAATAATAAAAATTATTTATTTTTATATAAATATATACAGGTCGGGTCTGAATAAACCTGGGAACTGCCCCGTACCCGCTTAGGACCCATTTAGGTGGGTCTAAATCCGTCCCTTCAGGACAGGTTTAATACGACCCGACCTATTACCATCTCTACTTATATTTGAAGACTGTGATTTTTGTTGGTGTGATTTAATATAAAAAAAGAAACATGTTTTCACATTCACCATCGATTACGAGTAAGTACTTAATATAACATAAAAAAATATCTAAATTGGGATAGTAGATACTTGATTTGGCCCATTTGATACCATATTTTGTTTAAAAATAGAGCTTACTTTTCGATTTGTCACCATAAACGAAGTCCGGTCAGATATTCCATTAAAGATGCACACAATGAAGTATTTATGTGATTAAATACAAAAAAATAAACATTTTCTCCACTCATAATTGAATACGAGTAAGTACTTAATTTAATCTACAAAGATCCTAAATTATGATATCAAATATCTGATTTGGCTAATTTTTTACCCATATTTTGTTTAAAAATATACTCGATATTCGAGCGATCACCATAAATGAAGTCATGTTGGAGTTTTCAATGAAGATAGATTATGATGAAGTGTTCTTGTGATTTAATATAAAAAATAAGCATATTCTCCATGAACCAACGAACACAATTAATTACTTAATTAATTTAACATATAATGTACTAAATTGAGATATCAGATACCTGATTTGACCTATTTAATACTCGTATTTTTTTGAAAATATATTTGATGTTCGAGTAGTCACCATAAATGAAGTCATGTCGGAGTTTTCATTGAAAATGTATTAGCATGAAGTATTATTGTGATATAATACAAAAAACATGGTCCCCACCATCACATAAGAGTAAGTACTAAATTTAACCTACAAAGTACCTAAATTGTGATATCAAATACCTGATTTGACTCATCTAATACCCATATTTTTTTTGGAAATACACTTGATGTTAAGTGATCACCATAAACAAAGTCTTGTTGGAGTTTCCATTGAATATGCATTAGGATGAAGTATTAATATGATTTAATACAAAAAAAAAAAAAAAATTCCCACCATCAAATATGAATAAGTACTTAATTTAACCTACATAGTAGCTATATTCGGATACTAGATACTTGATTTGGCTCATTTGATATTCATATTTTGTTAGAAAATGCACTTGATTATACTTGATAGTGTTCATTCATGATACTTGTTGGTAATATTATACTTAATAATATTCATTCACAGTACTATTGGTAGTCATTTATTATACTTAATAATATTCATTCATGTTACTTATTGATAGTCATACATCATACTTATTAGTATTCTTTCATTATACTTATGAATATTCATTAATAATACTTACAATTAGTATCAATTTATAATACTTATTGGTATTTGATGTGAGCTAGTTGAAATAGATGAGCCGGGTAAGGAGCTCCAACGGGTCAAATCAATAATTTATAATGTTTGGGGAATTTGAGTGAAAGAATGGCGGTAACAATCACCTGCAAACAAGAAAGAAACTCGTGAATGGGCGCCGGAGGAGTGTTCGGCGTAGCCACTCCGATGCTTAAGTCAGCAGGCTTTTTAGATGAACACAAGCAATATTTGAGAGAAAATATGTAAATGCTTGAGAATTTAAAGGTTTCAGAATCTGTAAATGACATTAATACCTGCTATTTATGGTAGAAAATGAGTAGGTACCTTGTTTCCCGTGCCACCTATCAAGTATGGCAAGTCAGCTGCCCATACCATAGCTTCTGATGACTTCTAGGACACTCCAAGCACAAGTGGTTCTGACAGATTAGACGGCCTGTATCAATCATACTCGAGTGTGGTTCAATTCTCGAGGTGCCTCGGGTGGTCGGTTACCCGGGGTGCTTGTATAAGAGCCCGGGCTACGATAACTGCCCGGGAAGAAGAGAAGTGTCCGGAAAGAAGTGAAGTGCCCGGGAAGCTGACCTCTATTCTGGGCTTTCCAATTGGGCCCAGGCCTTTACAGGGGTATCACCACTCATCCCTAAAATAGTCGGGCTAGAGCTTAACTCGCTGTCCCGATTAGTCATATTTGTACTTTTGTTGGAACATAATTCGGAGTGTAAGAGCATCGGAGGCTTCAAATATCCCACGGATGAATTGAGATACCGGGGTCTGATACAATTCGGGCTGAGGATGAGATGGCGGGCCTCACATCTCTCGGGCTTTAGGTACTGTGTCGTTTTGTATTCTCGAGAAGTCCGTAGGGTATCATTTATGACGCATGCGTTTAACATTAACTTTCTGCCGAAAAATCGTTTCGTATTCCGAGAATCAGATAAGTCTGACGCATCGATATGCGTACACGTCCCTTCACATACGTGTTACAATTTCCTAGACTCATTTTGATCATCCGATTTGATCTTGATCATCGGTGGAGATTGATTCCTTCCCCTTATATATAGTAACCCTCAACAGCAAATAATCATCTGAGAAGTACAATGGCAGGTTCAAGTAGTTCGGAGACTTTTGATATGGCAGAGGGGTCCATGAAAACAGCTCTGGAGGAACGAAAGACTGAACTGGAGGATGAAGTCTTCCATAAAGTGCTTCGATTCTGGGAAGGGCTGTATGAGCTTGAATCTTCTCAGTATGTAGAGGGAACTCCCACCCCTGAGCATGTGGCTCTTATAAAGAAATATCGCCGGCGCCTCCATATTGCAGATAGTGTGGACATCTGTACTCACGAAGGTGTCTACATGCTGAGGCCTAAAAAAGAGATGAAGATCCTGAAGAATATAGCAGATTCAGATAGCGTTGCCAAGACTTCCACCGGAGTTTTAACCAGTTGGTTAAACAAATGGAGGGATGCCGTTGAGGAAGAATATTTGAATGTACTTTCTGCTCATTTCTTTTAATAAATATAACGTTTCTCTGTTTATCTTTGTTTTTTACTTTGCTGCAAGAATCTAATTTCATCAGTTGATGTGTATATCATGAACTGAATATAATAACTGCCATAAAACTAACTGATAATAACTGATAAATGACAAACTGAAACGCCAGCACCTAATATCCACCCTGTTTAAAATAAAGTATCAAGGTCTCACATCCCCCGAGCTTAACATGAAGTGCCGGGGTCTGCTATCCCCCGGGCTTAACATAAAGTGCCGGGGCCTCATATCTCCCGAGGTTAACATAAAGTGCCGGGGCCTTATATCTCCCGGGGTTAACATAAAGTGCCGGGGCCTTATATCTCCCGGGCTATTGATGAGGGGTCATAATGACGCGTGCCCTTCCATTCCAACGGTCAGAAACGTTTTGCATTCCGAGGAGCCGATAAGTCTGACACTTTAATAATTGCGTGTGTCTCTTCATATACCCGCACAATTTCCGAGGCGCATCCTGATCGTCCATGTGTGCTTGGATCAACGGTGGGGATTAATTCCCTCCCTTTATATATAATAACTCATCTATTTCCAAAAAATCACTCTCAAATTCAAACTCTTGGCGAAACCCTTGCAAAATTTTTTCTCAAAGCTCCGACGTGCAAAATTCCTCATTTCCGACGATCCTCCACCGTATCTTCTCCCCAAATCGTACGTTCTTCTCTTAAATCATGTCTAATTCCACTTCTTCTACCTCAGGAGCCAATGCGCGAGGCTCGTCTGGTTCTGAGTCCACCGCGATGCGCTCCGATTCTTCCCCTTCTCCTCCTCGTCGTTGCCCCCTTCCCCAAATCTCCAAAAAACCAAAAACCCAACACACTAAACCCTCTTCTTCTTGCACTTCTCGGGTCCTTAAAAAGGATAAGGGCAAGAGAAAAGCCTGGGCTTCTTCTCCTACTGAGGCCCCGGGAGTTCCTTGGTTCTCCTCAATGAGCAGCACTCTTCGCTCGGGGGCGGACGAAGAACTCCGAACTTTAGGGGCTATTTCTTTTTCCTTTCCCATTATTATTCCTGAACCTTCCGATCGGGCAGATAGCCCTCCTCCCGGATATCTTACTTTCTTCCGGGACCAAGTCAGAAATGGTCTCTGTTTCCCCATCCCCTCTTTTTACATTGAGGTCGCCAAATTCTTTGGTGGACCTATCAACCAATTTCACCCCAAGTCTTTTCGGATTATGGCCTCAGCCTATGTCCTTTTTCATATGTATAACCTTGTTATCAACCCCCTTATTCTTCATTACTATTTTATCTGTAGGCTTGGTGATAATGCCTTTTCTCTTTCTGCCCGGCTTAATGCCCGGTTCCTTGATGACATCCCTTCTTACCAGAAAGGATGGAAAGGAAGATACTTTTTTATACAACTCCCGGCCCCTCTCTCCTGTCTAACAGGGTTTCTTCCCTCTCTTCCTCCTCAACCTGCCCTTCCCCGAGCTTATAAATTCGAGGAATTCTACATCCGCAGACAAGACTTGGTGGAGGGACAAAAATTCTCTTCCTCCTCCCTCATTTCCCAGGAGCACTTGGTTACCTATGGGTTGAGCGTCCGGGCTGAAGACCCAATAGATCAGGTAATTGATGAGGTGACTGGCTCAGACCCTCCACCCGGTAACTTTCTTTATTCATGTCTCCTTAATTTATCATTTATCTATACTCTGTAATCTTTACTAATTCTTTCTCTTTGTGCAGATTCCTCCAAGATGCAAGAGGCTTTCATCAAGAAGTGGGAAGAGGATAGAATTGCCAAGGAGAAAAAACTAGCAGCCCGGAAGGCTGCTGCAGAAAGAAAAAAAACAAGCAGCCGTGGAGGCGACGGCCTGGGAAAATGAATTAGCCCGGGTAAATACCGAACCAGGGGGCGAAGTGACTGACTCCCGGGAGGATCTTGAAGATCAAGTCCCCCTCCGCCAGAGGAAACGCAAGGCTGTCACAAGCCCAGAGTTGATCCTGGTCGAGCATAACCAGGAAGGAGGTAAGCACTCTTCCCCGGCCAACCAGTCGCATACTCCCCCCGCCAACAACACACCGAAGAGCCCGTCCAAGGGTCTCTTAATTCTGAACAACCCCTCCTCACCGAGCAACCCTCTCTGATTAATATTTTTGAGGAGGGGTCCTCGTCAGCAGGTTTCAAGATCTTAAAACAGCTCTGTACTCCTCTCGAGGATGCTTGTTTGAAGACTTTCGGGCCTGCTGCCAAAATTTTCGAGGGCTCAAATAAACTTTTGGCGGTAAGCCTTTCTACTCGTTTTTCTTGCTTTATTATTTTCTATCCTTTACTGACATACTTTTGACACATGTTGCTCAATTGATGATCTCGGCCTTCGAGGAGATTGCTGCTACTGCCACCATTTCCAGCAATCGAGCCCGGCAATTCCAAGATACTCAAGCAAAATTGCAAGAAGAATTGTCCCGGGCTTGAGCCACTTACAAGGAGGAAGTGGCCGGCTTGCGCTCTGCCCTGGACAAAGCTAAAGATGACCTCAATGAAGGTGCTATCCGGGAGGAAAACCTGAGAGGCACCCTATCTGTCTTAGAGTCGAGGAACCATTCTCTTTCTGAGCAGGTAGAGGTACAGCAGTTGCGGGCAGAGAAAGCTGAAACCTCCCTGGCCCTGGCTGATTATAATAAAGAAAAATGGCAGGCCTCCTTCCTTCAATCTCTCGAGTTCAAGAAAGCCGTTGAAGACCGGGCCTATCCTTTTTTCAAGACTGGTTTTGAAAAGTGCCGGGAGCAATTTGAAGAAGCCGGACTTTTGCCTGAGGATAAGGGAGATTTCCCGGACTTTGGCCGTGCTATTTTGTCACTTCCAAAGGAGGGTGAGGAGGAAAAAGAGGAAGCTCAAGAAGAACAGCCAGAGCCTGATCATGTTAATATAGACTAGGATTGTAATCTCTTTTTCTTTTTTCTCTGTAATCTTCAGCCTCCGGGCTTTTATTAATGAAATCTTTCTTTTTCTTTTCCTCCATTATTCCTCAATAATATACGTGATTTTTAACAAAGGATCAAGCTAATGAAATATATTCCTGAGTGAAGATTCTTTCAATAAGTACCCGGCGTGCAGATCCTTTAAATCCAAACTTGTTTTATCAGGTTGTGTAACTTCTGAGCCGGGGAGCATGTCCCGAGACTTGGGAATGATCGAGGTGTGGTTCCCCGAGCCAGGGTGTAGTGCCCTGGGCTTTTTAAGAACCAAGATACGGAGCCTTGGGCCGAGAAGCATGTCCCGAGACTTGAGAATGGTCGAGGTGTGGTTCCCCGAGCCAGGGTATAGTGCCCTGGTCTTTTTAAGAACCAAGTACCGAGCCTTGGGCCGGGAGCATGTCCCGAGACTTGGGAATGGTCGAGGTGTGGTTTCCCAAGCCAGGGTGTAGTGTCCTGGGCTTTTTAAGAACCAAGGTACGGAGCCTTGGTCCGGGGAGCATGTCCCGGGACTTGGGAATGGTCGAGGTGTGGTTCCCCGAGCCAGGGTGTAGTGCCCTGGGCTTTTTAAGAACCAAGGTACGGAGTCTTGGGCCGGGGAGCATGTCCCGGGACTTGGGAATGGTCGAGGTGAGGTTCCCCGAGCCAGGGTGTAGTGCCCTGGGCTTTTTAAGAACCAAGGTATGGAGCCTTGGGCCGGGGAGCATGTCCTTGGACTTGGGAATGGTCGAAGTGTGGTTCCCCGAGTCAGGGTGTAGTGCCCTGGGCTTTTTAAGAAGTAAGGTACGGAGCCTTGGACCGGGGAGCATGTCCCGAGACTTGGGAATGGTCGAGGTGTGGTTCCCCGAGCCAGGGTGTAGTGCCCTGGGCTTTTTAAGAACCAAGGTACGGAGCCTTGGACCGGGGAGCATGTCCCGAGACTTGGGAATGGTCGAGGTGTGGTTTCCCGAGCCAGGGTGTAGTGCCATGGGCTTTTAGACTTGTTCTTCTCGAGTTTAAGATACAACAAATAATATCACACTTCTCTCTGAGAAAAACAGATTTTTCATTATATCTTCAACCAATCAATTACATCTATTAGGCATAGTACTGCTTTAAATTAAATATATTCCAAGGCCTTTTGAGAGAGCGTCCTTGCGTATCTTCTAAATAAAAAGATCCCGAGCGGACCCTTCGAGTAATTTTATAAGGTCCTTCCCACCGAGCTTCCAATTTTCCAACATCCCAGTAGGGTTGACTTTTTTCATGACTAGATCCCCCACTTGGAAGTCTTGGATTCGGACCTTCTTGTTATATGATTTCATGACCCGACTTCGGTATGCTTCCATTCGAATCATTGCTCGATCTCTTCTTTCCTCCACCAAATCCAATTCCATGGCCCGACTTTGATCATTACTGTCCGAGTAAGATTCTACCCGAGAATAAGTTTGTCCGATCTCAACTGGTAAGACTGCTTCGGCACCGTATACCAAGTTGAAAGGATTTTCTTGAGTAGGTGCTCGAGGAGTAGTTCTGTATGCCCAGAGAACACTGGGTAATTCTTCCACCCAGTCTTTTCTTTTGCCTTGTAACCTGGTTTTCAATGCTTGTACAATAATTCTATTGACAACTTCTGTTTGACCATTAGCTTGAGGGTAGGCAACGGAAGTAAAACACTGAGTGATTTTCATTTCCCGGCACCAAGATGTAATCTCCCTTCCCTGGAATTGTCGTCCATTATCTGAAATCAGCCTTCTGGGTATTCCAAATCGGCATACTATATTTTTCCGCAAAAACTTTAACACTTCTTGTTCAGTGATCCTGGCCAATGGCTCGACTTCTACCCATTTGGAAAAGTAGTCCACAGCCACAAGTAAGAATTTCTTTTGAGCCCGGACAGTCGGGAAAGGGCCCACAATATCTATTCCCCATTGATCAAAAGGGCAAGATGCCCAGTTAGGCTTCATAAGAGTGGCCGGGTTGTGCTGAAAGTTTGAATGATGTTGACATCTCTCACAAGCCTGGACCACTCGAGCAGAATCTTGGCTAAGAGTTAGCCACCAGAACCCGGTGAGTATCGTCTTCCGGGTCAAAGCTGTTCCTCCGAGATGCTCAGCACAACACCCTTCATGAATTTCCCGGAGGACATAATCCACTTTTCCCTCAGATAAGCATTTTAATAAAGGTCCCTGGAATGATCTTCTGTACAAGACATTATTCAAGAGAACAAACCTGAGAGCTTGTCTCTTGATTTTCTGAGCCTGGATTTTGTCTTCCGGTAGTTCTCCTGCTGTAATGAATTTGATCAAGGATATCATCCAGGAGTCCTCTGGTGCTAGTAATGCCTCTTCATCTGTAGAGAGGATTAAACGAGAAACATGTAACACTTCCCGGGTGCTGACCTCAGATAAAGAAACAGCCATTTTTGCCAGAGCATCCGCCTCTCCATCCTCCTCCCGGGGTATTTGTTCAATACCCCAATCCACAAAGCTTGTGCTTTGATGGCCACCCGGGGTTTGTACTCAATATCATACTCCCCTAACTCCACCACCCACTTAATCATCCGCCCGGCCACCTCTGAGTGAGTCATAATTCTCCCCAAAGGGCTATTAGCGAGTACTATGATTTGATGAGACAAGAAGTATGGTCGCAGCTTCCGGGCGGTCACAACCAAGGCCAGGGCAATTTTTTCTACTTCGCTGTACCGGAGCTCGGGGCCTCTCAGAGCATGACTGACATAATACACAGGCTTTTGGTCATAACCTTCTTCTTTTATCAATACTGAACTGACAGCATACTCTGTAGTAGAGAGATAAACAAACAACTTTTCCTCGGGCTCAGGCTTTACCAACATCGGGAGTTCAGCAAGATGAATCTTCAAATCCTGGAAGGCCTTTTCACATTTATCATCCCATCCAAATTGTTGGGCCTTCCTCAAGACTTGAAAAAAAGGATAACTCATGTGTGCTGATCGGGAAATAAATCGAGAGAGGGAAGAAATCCTCCCGGTCAGCTTCTGTACCTCTTTGACAGATCGAGCAGATTGCATGCACAGCACGGATTTGACTTTCTCCTGATTCACCTCAATCCCCCGATCAGTCACTATGAATCCCAAGAATTTGCCACTCTTTAAGACAAAAATGCACTTGGCTGGGCTGGGTTAAGCTTGATTCCGTAATGTACGAGAGTGGCAAAGGTTTCTTCTAGATCATCAATAAAGCTGGCAACCTCCCGGGTCTTGTCCAGGATATTATTCACATAGATTTCCATGTTTCGTCCCAGTTGCTTCTCGAAGACTTTGTTCATCAGACGCTAGTAAGTAGCCCCTGCATTCTTTAACCCGAAAGGCATTACAATATAACAAAATGTACCTCCTGAGGTGATGAAGCTGGCTTTATCCTGATCACTCTTGGCCAGGGGGATTTGATGATACCCCTGGTATGCGTCCATGAAACTCAGCAATTCGAAGCCCGAGGTGGAATCCACCAATTGATCAATACGGAGCAGAGGATAATGATCCTTGGGACAAGCCTTATTGAGATCGCGGAAGTCTACACACATGCGCCACTTCCCGGTAGATTTAGGTACTAATACCACATTCGAGAGCCACGTAGGGAATTGAATTTCTCGAACGTGACCGGCTTTCAGAAGATCTCTTACTTGCTCATCAATAATTTTGTCCTTTTCAGGACCAAAGTGTCTCTTTTTTTGCTTTATCGAGTGAGATCCTGGGAGAATATTCAGTTGGTGCTCCGATATCAAGGGAGAGATCCCCGTCAACGCCTGTTGGGACCAGGCAAATACATGAATATTAGCTTTTAAACAGTCAATCAAACTAACCCGGGTGGATGCACTGAGGTCCCGAGCCACTCGGATTTGCTGGCCTGGTCCGACTTCTACCATTTCCTGCTCCTCCTCTGCGATAAAATGCACCTCTCCTTTCTCCACCGCTCTTCCTCCTACTTCATCCATTCTAGCTCTCTTCCCTTCCCTCGTGGATTTGCTCTGGTCCGCCTGGATTGCTTCCACATAGCATTTTTGGGAAGAAGGTTGATCTCCCCGGACTTCTTCTACCCGGGCTCCCACAGGAAACTTTATCTTTTGGTGGTAGGTAGATGCCACAGCCCTCAGCTCATCCATGGCCGGCCTCCCTAGTATGATGTTATAAGATGATGAGGAGTCCACCACAGTGAAAGAAGTCATCACCGTTTTCTTGAGATCCTGGGAGCCCAGGGATAGTGGTAAGACAATCTCCCCTTCCGGGTAAACCACATGGCCAGCAAAGCCAAAGAGGGCAGTTTCCACGGCTTCCAAATGATAACCCTGCAAGTCCATCTGCACAAAGGCATCTTTAAAAATTACATTTACAGAACTGCCCGAGTCAACAAAGACTCTCAAAATGTCATAATTTGCCACCCGGGCTTGGATAACCAGGGCATCATTGTGGGGTAGATTCACCCCCTTCAAATCCTCTTTTCTCAGGCCGGGATAATTGATGGTCCGGGTCAGATCCCTACTGCACTCCTGGACCTCTCTGTCCCGGGCAATCTTAAGAGGCACGTGGTGAGAGAAGTGTCCTGGATTATTCTTTTTCTGTCCTTTATCCTCGGGCCTAGCTATCCGGTCTCCTCTTTCTTTCCTTACGGCTTCCCTCTTCTGCTTCTGGGCTTCCTCCATGTTGATGTATTTTCTGCCCGGGATAATAAGTCCTCAAAATCCCCGGGCGCTTTTTTGGTCAGCGACTTGAAAAATTCACCCTCCCTCAAGCCTTGGGTGAATGCCGTAGTTTTTGTTTCTGTGACGCAGGTAGGTACATCCAAAGCCACTCTATTAAATCTTTTGATGTAAGCCCTCAAACTTTCATCCGGGCTCTGCTTAACTTCGAAAAGGCTAAAAATAGTCTTCTTGTATTTTTTGCTACTACTGAAGTGGTGTAAGAACACTTTCTGGAAGTCTTTAAATGAATTAATACTCTGAGGGGCTAGTCCCTCAAACCACCTTTGAGCTGAGTCCACCAAAGTGGTGAGGAACACCTTACACTCGATTCGATCTGTATAACAGTGTAACATGACCATGTTTTCAAACCTGGCTAGGTGCTCCTCAGGATCCGCATTGCCATCGTAATCTTTTACTTTGGCGGATTTGAAGTTTCCGGGAAGAGGTTCCCGAACGATGATATCAGCAAATGGGCAACCCTTAGCAATAGCTCGAGAAATACTACGACTCTCCAACTGCCTTTCCAGAGCCTTCATTTTCTGTCTTAGTTCCAACTACTCCTCAGCCACAGTAGGCGATTTTGATCCAGCACTGGACTCCTCCTACCTCCTCTTCCCTCCTCACTTCTTGCTCTTGCTCCTGCTCTCGCTCCTGTCTGTTCCCGGGTGGAGTAACATGCTGATAAACTTCTTTCATGGCCATAGCTTGCTTTACGGCATCTGATACAATCTTCTTCAACCCTTTCGAGGTCATGCTGATGAGATTTGGCCCAGTATTATTAACTTCAACTTGTCTCGAAGTTTGCCTTCCATCTCCCTGGGCTCGAGAATTATCTTGGTTAGTTCTTCTGGTACGAGCCATATCAACGTCTTGAACTTAATTTTCCCACAGACGGCGCCAATGATGTGAGCTCGTTGAAATAGATGAGCTAGGTAAGGAGCTCCAACGGGTCAAATCAATAATTTATAATGTTTGGGGAATTTGAGTGAAAGAATGGCTGTAACAATCACCTGCGAACAAGAAAGAAACTCGTGAATAGGCGCCGGAAGAGTGTCCGGCGTAGCCACTCCGATGCTAAAGTCAGCAGGCTTTTTAGATGAACACAAGCAATATTTGAGAGAAAATACGTAAATGCTTGAGAATTCAAAGGTTTCAGAATCTGTAAATGACATTAATACCTGCTATTTATAGTAGAAAATGAGTAGGTACCTTGTTTCCCGCGCCACCTATCAAGTTTGGCAAGTCAGCTGCCCATACCATAGCTTCTGATGACTTCTAGGACACTACAAGCACAAGCGGTTCTGACAGATTAGACGGCCTGTATCAATTATACTCGAGTGTGGTTCAATTCTCGAGGTGGCTCGGGTGGTCGGTTACCCGGGTGCTTGTATAAGAGCCCGGGAAGAAGAGAAGTGTTCGGGAAGAAGTGAAGTGCCCGGGAAGCTGACCTCTATTCTGGGCTTTCCAATTGGGCCCTGGCCTTTACAGGGGTATCACCAGTATTCATGAAATATAGGAGGATATTTAAATAGATCGTATACTTTGGCGTATTAAAATATACTTATGAGTATTCATTCATAATACCTATTAGTATTTTTACATTATAATTAATTATAATGTAACACCTCAGATTCGGCGACTATGCTCATTGTAATAATAATATGATAGATGTTTTGCCTTTTAAGTGCTCAATTCGATTATTTGGTGTTCTAAAAATATATACATTGAATGGTTAATGTAACATTATTTTTCAATAATAAGATAATACAAAATTGATATAAAAAATACTCAGTTTTAATCAAATGGTACATTTTTTATCCCTTAAATATTCAATTTGATTATTTAGTATTCTAAAGATATAGAAAGTCTCAAGTTTTAGTCAAATGATACTTGTTTTATCTCTCAATTTGAATATTTGGTGTTACAGAAAAATATACATTGAGCGGTACATGTGGTATTCTTTGTCAATAATAAGATGATACCTAAATTGAAATAAAAAAAAATTCTTAGTTTTTGTGGGGCTCTTAACTCCTAATCGTTATTACAATGCAATTTGATTATGGTTAATTAATTACAGCGGAAAACGAGTTTAAAATTTCTTTACAATGAGCCCAAAATATAATTTGAATACTAAAAATAGTATTTCATCTCACATCATAAAATCTGACCACACATAATCAAAACAACTCATACAACAATAAATCATATACTCGGGACATGCCCCGGTATATAGATACATATATATACTGGGAAAACATAAACCTCAGCTCAAACTGTGACTCCCTCCAGAAAGTACCATCTCCGGTCTCCTAATATCCTGGAGTACCTGTCATTGTCCACATACAAAGACAACAACAGCCCCATCTGGGGTGAGCAAAGCTCAGTCTGAAGCAACCACAATATATACCACAGATATCTAAACAATGATATATGATATGCAATGCATGTATGTCGTGGAGGTATCAGGTCAAATGCCCATCCACTGAGCACATGTCAGAGTCAATCGAATCGCTATCAAATCAATGCTCGAGCTGGCACACCGGCCTCAATCAGGGATAATCGTATGATAGCATCGACAAAACGCCATCAAATCCCAAATCTCAATCAATCATCGGGGCCACAAATGACTATGCTTTAAGGGTCATGTAATACGAAACATAGCATTGTGTTCACAAACCCCATAATCAAATCAAATCATATCAGGGTATCCAAGGATCATAGCTTAACGTGCATGTCATGTATGCCACATCAACTCAACAAATAAGGCACATAGACATGTATCTCAATCAAATCAATCAAACATATATCATATAATACAAATAACTGTCGTATGTTACCCGGTCGCAACATACCTCAATTCTTCGTTCCAGTCGATGTGGCTTTAAGATTTCAGTATAGAAACTCTATCTACATCAATAACACATTCATTTCAATCAATAATTTCATTCAAATTCAATAATATAAGTTTCAAATATCCTTTGAAACTTCAAAAATTCATATCAAATTCAACTCATAGCATAATTCAATTTCGACTTCAAAACTTAGTTTCTTGTCAGGTATTCTACCGCATATATAACCGACAAATAATTCTTCAATTTCAGTCCACGATTTAAAATTTCCTAATTATAATAAATTAGTAATAATTCAAAATAACGTCACTATAATCATCTCTTCTTCGTTAAAATCATACACTATTCAACAATTTTCAGTTTCTGTATGATTTAACAATTTATCGGATTTATTCCAAAAATCGACGAATTTCAAACATCACAAAAAATATAAAATTTATACCTCAAATCAAAGACCTCGTGTCAACGATCCCAGATCTGAAGTCAGTTCGTCGATTGGATAAACCGATAAGTCGCACGATCGAAAAGAAAATCAAAAACTCTGTTTTCTCTCACCTCTCTCGTTCCTCTGTTTTCTTTCTGAAGAAATGAAACTTACGATTCTCGTGAGTTTCATTTATAATTTTTTATTATATTAATAATAATATAATATAATATATACTATTTAACATTTTAACTTCGGTATATCTCTTCGGATCAGTCAAACGATCAAATTCTCCAAAACTCAAAACATAAAATTTCTATATCTTTGAGTTTTCTACGGTATATCCAAAAATCAGTTGGACTTCATATGGAAAAGATATGGCATTAATTACCATTTTGTCTTTAAAATTAATTCATTATTTTTCAACTTATTTACTAAAATGCCATCAAAATAAATTGAATATTTTTCAACTTATTTATCAAAATGTCATCAAAGTTATTTTATTCTCGGGGTCTCACATTTCTCCCCAACTTAAAAGATTTCGTCGTCGAACTCTCAAACATCTCTATATACATAACATTGGCAAACATATAATTATATGTCACCAGTTATAGTACATATCAAAACTAAAATCAGTACATGGATCATCATACATTGAATACAATGGAACATGTGGAATAGAATCGAACAAGTGCGGATATGATTCTCGCATCTTGCTTTCCAATTCCCACGTTGACTCCTTCACACCATGTCGTGTCCATTGTACTCGAACCAACGGAATCGATTTGTTGCGCAATATCTTCTCCTTTCGATCCATAATACGAACAGGTTGCTCAACATAAGAAAGAGATGGATCGAGTTCAACCTCATCAGGTGCAAGTACATGTGATGGATCTGGTTCATACTTTTTCAACATAGAAATATGAAATACATCGTGAATGACAGATAATGCTGGTGGCAATGCCAGTCGATAAGCAAGATCCCCAACTCTATCAATAATCTCGTATGGACCAACATATCGAGGAGATAACTTCCCTCGCATGCCAAATCGAACGGTACCTCTAAAGGGAGATATTTTCAAAAACACTTTATCACCTTTCTGGAATTCCAAGGGTCGTCTTCGTTTATTCGCATAACTCGTTTGACGATCCTGAGCAGCTTTCATCCGCTGTCAAATCAACTGAACCTTATCATTCATTTCCTGTATCATTTCAGGTCCAGTCAATTGTCTTTCACCAATTTCATCCCAGAATAACGGTGACCTACATCGTCTCCCGTATAAGGCTTCAAACGGTGCCATACCAATGCTCGTTTGAAAGCTATTATTATAAGAAAATTCCACCAATGGTAAAGCATCTTGTCATCCAATTCTGAAATCCATCACAATCGCACGTAACATATCTTCTAACGTCTGAATCGTACGCTCAGTTTGGCCATCAGTTTGAGGATGATAAGCAGTACTCATAGCCAAACGCGTACCCATCGCTTCCTGAAAACTACCCCAGAATTTAGAAGAAAACCTGAGATCACGATCAGATACAATTGAGACTGGCACACCATGCAGTCTCACAATATTCTCAATGTATAAACGGGTCATTCTCTTATAAGGATAAGTCCGCTCATACGGAATGAAATGTGCAGATTTCGAAAGCCGATCGATAATAACCCAAATAGCATCGCAGCCCTTGGGCGAACGATGTAAATGAGTCACAGAGTCCATAGAAATATGTTCCCAATTCCACTTTGAGATTTCAAGACTATGGAGTAATCCTCCAGGTTTCATTCTCTCGGCTTTCACTTGCTGGCAGACAAGACATTTTGAAATAAATTCAGTAATGTCCTTCTTCATACGTTTCCACCAGAATTGAGGTCTCAACGTCAAATACATCGATCTCCAGGGTGAATACTGTATTTGCTACAATGTGCTTCACGAAGAAGGGTAGATTTCAAATCAGTATTATCAGGAACTACCAGCCGACCATTAAGTAGTAAAGAACCATCAGACATAATCTGAAATCCAGAATGATGTCCTGCAGATACAAGTTCTTTAGACTTCTGGATTTGAGCATCACTTCGTTGGGCCTTTCGTACTTTCGTTATCAAGTTCGGCTCAATTTGCAATGCTGATACAGTGACAGAATTTCAATTCGAGTGAAAAGTCCAACCAGAAGTACATATATCCTCATGTACCTTGGCGACACTGACAGAAGCTAACACAGAATCATGCACCTTACGACTAAGGGCATCCGCAGTAACATTCACTGATCCAGGATGATATTGAATCTCATAATCAAAATCTTTCAGGAGATCCATCCACTTGCGTTGCCTCATGTTCAAATCCGATTGAGAAAAGAGATATTTCAGACTCTTGTGATCTGAATAAATAACAAACTTTTCTCTATACAAATAATGGCGCCAAATCTTCAGAGCAAATACAATGGCGCCAATTCAAGATCATGAACAGGATAACGTGTTTCATGAGATATCAATTGACGAGACGCATAAGCAATCACTTTGCCATGTTGCATCAAAACACAGCCCAAACCTTTACCAGACGCATCTGTACACACTACAAATCCTCCGGTACCTGAGGGAATAGTAAGCACAGGTGCGGTGGTCAATCTCGTCTTCAATTCAAGAAAACTAGCTTCACATTCATCTGACCAAATGAATCGTTGATTCTTCTGTTTCAGTTGAGTAATAGGTTTAGCTATTTTCGAAAATCCTTCAATAAAACGACGATAATAACCAGCCAAACCCATGAAGCTACGGATCTCAGGAACATTCGTAGGTCTCGGCCAATTCAACACAGCTTCGACCTTAGCAGGATCAACAGATATGCCCTGTCTCGAAATGACGTGGCCTAAAAATACCACTTTATCCATACAGAATTCGCATTTGGACAATTTAGCATATAAATGTCCATTATGAAGAGTTTGGAGTACCAGTCTCAAATGTTCAGCATGCTCCTTCTTCGATTTCGAATATACAAGAATATCATCGATAAATACAATAACGAATCGGTCAAGATAATCATGAAAGACACGATTCATTAAATTCATAAAGACATCAGGAGCATTCGTGAGACCGAAAGCATAACCAAGAATTCATAGTGGCCATACCTGGTACGAAAAGCAGTTTTAGGCACATCTTCTTCTCGAACACGTACTTGATGAGACCCAGAACGAAGATCAATCTTCGAGTATACAGAAGTACCCTGAAGCTGATCAAAGAGATCATCAATACGAGGAAGTTGGTACTTATTTTTCACAGTAGCCCGATTCAGTTGCCTATAATCAATACACATTCGCATAGTACCATCTTTCTTTCGAACAAATAAAACTGGAGCTCCCCAAGGTGATACACTCGGTCAAATATATCTCTTATCGAGAAGATCCTGTAATTGTTCTTTCAATTCTTTCAATTCCAATGGTGCCATGCGATAAGGAGCTTTAGAAATAGGTGCAGTCCCCGGCACAAGATCAATACTAAACTCAACTTCTCGATGAGGAGGAAAATCAGGAATCTCTTCGGGAAATACATCCGGGAATTCTTTCGCAACAGGAATATCAGATAAAGATGGCTCTTTTTTTTATATATTAACAGCGTAGATAAGATAACCTTCATCTCCGCTAGTCAAAAGTCGAGACATTTCCAAAGAGGATACCAATGGAATTTTGGCTTGGGAACCCTTGCCATAAAAATTCCACTTGGGTCCATCAATAGGTCGAAATCGAACCACTCCATGAAAACAGTCAACAGTAGCTCGATTTGTTGTCAAAATATCCATGCCAACAATACAATTAAAGTCGTACATTGGGAGGACAATCAAATTCAGAAACAGCACATTGTCCTCGTATATCAATACAAAATTATGCACAACTTGCTCAGACAGAATAATCTTTCCTGCTGGCGTGGCTATCGACAATGTATCATACAACGGAGTACACATAATATCATGCGATGCAACAAATGCATGAGATATGAATGAATGGGATGCTCCTGTATCAAATAAAACACGTGCAGGATAATCGCAAAGCATCCAAATACCTGCAACCACACCACCAGGAGCTTCTTTCGTCTGATCCTCGGTCATAGCATACACTCGAACTTGATGAGGGACTTGGGCACTCTGACCACCCGGTCCTCGATATCGTGGAACATTCGACTGCTGAAAAGAGGGAACAGGAACAGCAGGTCTCATCATACTGGGGACACCTCTAAATTCTGGCTGGGGTTGACACGAAGTCGTACCCCTATTCGGACATACACGAAAGAAATGACCTTCCTGTCCACAATGATAACAAGTACCAAACATACCTCGACACTGCTCGATAGTATGTTTGCCTCCACAGTAACTACAATAAGGAGCAATCACGGGACTCTCTCTCTGGGATCCACTGAAACTCGAAGAAGAAGAAGAAACAGTGGAACCAGTCTTCTTAAACTTCCTACCTCTCATACGCAAGGTAGGCTGCTGAGCTGTCACTGGAGGTGGAGGAGTGTACTGAGGACCTCCTCGTTTTAGCCCAGCTTCAGCTGCCTTTGCTCGTTCAACTGCCTCTGTGTAGCTGGTAGGCAAACCAGAAACAACAAAAGTATATATCGCAGGATGTAAGTCGTTCACAAACCTGTTATATTTTGCCTTTGCATTCGCAGCTACGTGAGGTGCATACTTCAACAAAGTCGAAAATTTCGAAGCATATTCTGCAACAGTCATCGTTCCGTGCTGCAGACTATTGAATTCATTTTCCTGAGCAGTATAATAAGAAGGAGGGAAATACTGCTCCAAAATCTGGGCCTTGAAGACATTCCATGTGACTTCAATCCCGGCCTCTTTCGGTCCAATCTCAGCGGCTTCCCACCAAGATTTTGCTCGGTCTTTCAGTTGGTAGAGAGCAAGTTTCATTCGTCGAGCCTTAGAGTATTCAACAATATTAAACAGATGCTCGATATCCTTCAACCAAGCCTCCGCTCTTTCTGCACTCTCAGTGCCAAAGAACCTCAGTGGTTTCAGATCCTGGAATCGAGCCATTACTACATCCATGAACAACCCTTCGAATTGTCCAACCATTCTTTCAGTACTGCTACTCGCAGTTTCGTTTGTGGGATCCATCTACAAATCAAATGATGAATATCACAAATCAATATCACTTCCATAATATCACCATCTCATATCATCTATCTCATCAGATACTTACTCAAATCAAATCAAGTAGGAGCAAGTAATACAAATAATTCAAACACATGTGCACAATTCATTTGTGTCTATTCAAGTGTACACAAGACTCAATCGAGCATTCCCAGCTATGCTCTGATACCACTCCGTGTAGGGCTCTTAACTCCTAATCGTTATTACAATGCAATTTGATTAGGGTTAATTAATTACAGCGGAAAACGAGTTTAAAATTTCTTTACAATGAGCCCAAAATATAATTTGAATACTAAAAATAGTATTTCATCTCACATCATAAAATCTGCCCACACATAATCAAAACAACTCATACAACAATAAATCATATCCTCGGGACATGCCCCGGTATATAGATACATATATATACTGGGAAAACATAAACCTCAGCTCAAACTGTGACTACCTCCAGAAAGTACCATCTCCGGTCTCCTGATATCCTGGAGTACCTGTCATTGTCCACATACAAAGACAACAACAGCCCCATCTGGGGTGAGCAAAGCTCAGTCTGAAGCAACCACAATATATACCACAGATATCTAAACAATGATATATGATATGCAATGCATGTATGTCGTGGAGGTATCAGGTCAAATGCCCATCCACTTAGCACATGTCAGAGTCAATCGAATCGCTATCAAATCAATGCTCGAGCTGGCACACAGGCCTCAATCAGGGATAATCGTATGATAGCGTCGACAAAGCGCCATCAAATCCCAAATCTCAATCAATCATCGGGGCCACAAATGACTATGCTTTAAGGGTCATGTAATACCAAACATAGCATTGTGTTCACAAACCCCATAATCAAATCAAATCTTATCAGGGTATCCAAGGATCATAGCTCAACGTGCATGTTATGTATGCCATATCAATTCAACAAATAAGGCACATAGACATGTATCTCAATCAAATCAATCAAACATATATCATATAATACAGATACCTGTCGTATGTTATCCGGTCGCAACATACCTCAATTCTTCGTTCCAGTCGATGTAGCTTTAAGATTTTAGTATAGAAACTCTATCTACATCAATAACACATTCATTTCAATCAATAATTTCATTCAAATACAATAATATAAGTTTCAAATATCCTTTGAAACTTCAAAAATTCATATCAAATTCAACTCATAGCATAATTCAATTCCGACTTCAAAACTTAGTTTCTTGTCAGGTATTCTACCGCATATATAACCGACAAATAATTCTTCAATTTCAGTCCACGATTTAAAATTTCTTAATTATAATAAATTAGGAATAATTCAAAATAACGCCACTATAATCATCTCTTCTTCGTTTAAATCATACACTATTCAACAATTTTCAGTTTCTGTATGATTTAACAATTTATCGGATTTATTCCAAAAATCGACGAATTTCAAACATCACCAAAAATATAAAATTTATACCTCAAATCAAAGACCTCGTGTCAACGATCCCAGATCTGAATTCAGTTCGTCGATTGGATAAACTGATAAGTCGAACGATCAAAAAAAAAATCAAAAACCCTGTTTTCTCTCATCTCTCTCGTTCCTCTGCTTTCTTTCTGAAGAAATGAAACTTACGATTATCGTGAGGTTCATTTATAATTTTTTATTGATTTTTTATTATATTATATTAATAATAATATAATATAATATATACTATTTAACATTTTAACTTCGGTATATCTCTTCGGATCAGTCAAACGATCAAATTCTCCAAAACTCAAAACATGAAATTTCTATATCTTTGAGTTTTCTACAGTATATCCAAATCTCAAATCATTTGGACTTCATATGGAAAAGATATGGCACTAATTACCATTTTGTCCTTAAAATTAATTCATTATTTTTCAACTTATTTGCGAAAATGTCATTAAAATAAATTGAATATTTTTCAACTTATTTACCAAAATGCCATCAAAACTATTTTATTCTCGGGGTCTCACAGTTTTAGTCAAATGGTACATGTTTCACCCTTTAAGTACTCAATTCGATTATTTGGTTTTCTAAAAAATATACATTGAGTAGTTGATGTGGCTATCAATAACAAGATGATACCTAGATTGATATAAAAAATATTCGATGATTTGGTGTTCAAAATATATATATATATTGAGTGGTTGATGAGATGATACCTATATTGATATAAAAGTACAAAGTTTCGGTCAAATGGTACTTGTTTTGTCCTTTACTAGTCAATTCGATTATTTGGTGTTCTAAAAAAATATACATTGAGTGATTATGTGGAATTTATTTTCCAATAACAAGATGAAATCTAGATTGATATAAAAGGTAGTTAATTTGGTCAGATGATACCTGTTTTGTCCCTTCAGTACTCAATTCAATTATTTGATATTCTAAAAATATATAAATTAAGTTGTTGATGTAACATCATTTGTCAATAACAAGATGATACATACATACACACACACATATATATTGATTGATGCGACATTATTTACCAATAACAAGATGATAACTAGATTGACATATATAAATTCAGTTTTAGCCTAATGGTATTTTCCCCTTAAGTATTCAATTCAATTTTTTGGTATATATATATATATATATACCAATAACAAGATGATACCTATATATATAGATATAAAAAATATTTAATTTTAGTCAAAAGATACATATTTTGCACTTAAGACTCAATTCGATTATTTTTTTGTTCTTAAAAAATATACGTTGATTGGTTGATATAACATTATTTGTCAATAACAAGATGATGCATAAATTGATATAAAAGTACTTAGTTTTAGTCAGATGATACTTGTTTTTCCCCTCAAGTTCTCAATTTGATTCTTTATATACTAAAACAACTTCTGCTCAGTACTAAACACCTTTATTTTCAGCCTTATATCGTGATTTTTGTTAGTCAAGTGTCAACAATTGGAGGTTGAATATGATAAAGAATTCCCATAAGGTAGAAGTCAAGAATTGGAAGTCGGTTAGCTGACACTTAGCTAGCTGACCGTTGGAACAAGAGTGTATTATGTATAAGAGTGTTCTTTTGGATTCAAGTGGTTTTAAGAAGAATTGATTTACATACCTCTCCATGCTATCTACAAGGATAGAGGAAACATGAAGAGGGGTGCCAAGAGAATCAACATCGCTTTCATCAATAGAGATACAAGAGTGTTCTTTTGGAATTCATAGAAGAAGAACAAGAGTGTATTATGTATTGAGTGTTGCGTGTTCGTGTATTTTCTATCTCGTTATGTGTTCTGGATTCTATTCAATTCTTAATGAGATTACTTCTCGTGGATGTAGATCATATTAGATCGAACCACGTAAACCGTGTGTCTTCTACATTCTATTATTTGGTTGTGTCCATATAATTCTGATCGGTTAGTTGTGATTCATTTTGTTTCCATACTCTGAAACTTTGATTTCTTGATTGTTATAATTAATCGTGAAAGGATAAGAGAGATCATATCTGACAATTTTATATAGGTTAGGCTACAAAAAATCCGACATGATCTTTGCGCACGAGAAACAGACCACGAAATGAAATGTGAAACAAACAAACAAAAAAGATAAAAGCACGGCCCATACAATACTGTTCCAACAAAATTATTTCAAACAAAAAAAATATCATCACACCAAAAATATTGTTCCACAAGTCTTAATAACTAGACAAGAATTTAGAAAAATAACATAATTATTTCTTAATATCATTGTTTTTTGTGCAACCATTGTCTCGCTGATTCTCATTTTTCTCTCTTAATTGCTCATCTCTATTAACTTTCCTTCATGTCGTACGTCACTAGTGGTCGGGTGTGGGGGAACCGATCGATTGTTCTGTCTGGGGCGATCAAATGGTTTTGGTCAGAGGGGGGGAACTAATGGCATTGGTCGAGGGGATTATTAATGCCATCTCCCCGGATCTCCCTGTTTTTGAAAAACTGGCACGTAAATATTATCAATTCACAGCATTTTCCTCCAATCTATTCACGCCACTAATTATATTCTCCCTCAGTTCTTTTCTCTAGCTCGATTAACAAAAGGAAAATGTAAGTATAGAAAACTTTTAGTTTTTTATGTTAAACTTAAAGAATTTAAAGCTCAATATTTTTACTTTAAAATTATATAAAATTTGCATTCCATAGTAAAACGTTTACACTGATACTTACATTTCTCGCTTCTATTTTTCTTATTTTTGTGGTAAAATCTTAATCTAATATTAAAATATTATAAGAAATTTATATTAAGCAAATTATAAATGATACAAAACTTATTCTAAACATTTGTAAATACGACAGGGACATGAAAACATAAATTTCTTTATATATTCGAATTATGTAGTTTGTTTATGTATTTTTTCTATTTCCATTTTGGACACTAATTAAGCTTATATTTTTCTCATTTGTTTTTTTTTTTTTTTGAGCATATCACAAAAAATAACGATATAATTACTTTTCATAAACAAAAGGTGATAGACATCATTACGGCACCATTTATCCAAGGCAAAAGTGATAAACATGTAGTCTGAAAGTTCTTATATTAAATCAATTAATTCATAAAATAATTTTCTCAAAAATTAAAGATAAAAAGAAAAAGAAATAAATCATACCTTAGATTGAAGGAAGAAAATGTCTTGAAGTGATGATGTCAGTGAAGTTGTGCTTACCAAAAATTATAAGCAAAAAAGGAAGCGTGAATGACATTTTGAACTCGAGTTTTAGCAGAAACTCGATCGATCGACAAAACATGCTTAACGGCGAGTTAGTTTCAAATTTGTAAAGGTATGTAATCTTTTCTTTGTATGTTTTGATATTTAACAAATTTGTTGTATCGTGTGTGTATGTATGCCCAAATGGAACTGGTATATACAAAAATTTAGAATCTCGTTGTTGTCATTTTGTTTCTTTTCATTTTCTGTTTTTAGCTCATCTTATGAACAAAATACAAATGAAATAAGGGGTTACTTCACTTCTTGCTTTCTTTGCACTGATACCTACTTTTTAATGATTACACGTTGTATAGTTAAAAGGAAAAAAAAAAAAAAACAAGATAATAAAAACAATGTCAAATCAAAATCATATCGAACCTCCAACTGGAAATTATGTTACATTTTCAAACTCGCTTAGATGTCATCATTGAACATTCTTAATTTTTTTTAAAAAAAATTGAAAAATACATAAACAAAAATGAAATTCTAACCACACAAAGATAATCAAAATTATATATATAAAAAATATAACCAAAATTATGGACTAATCGAATCAACACCTCTTGTAAAAAACAAAAAATACCCAATAAAAAATTAATATAAATTTAAACATCTTATTTTTAAAAATCAGACATAAACTCTCTGTCATAAAGAAATCTGTGTGAGCTTTTATTACATAAAATCATGATATCTATGGTCTTTCATTAGCATATTTATATTCTCCACTTTTTGTTTGATTTTTGGCTAAAAACGAAATATGTTTGATTTTTTTAAAAATGAAAGCTATATCAGTTTACTAATACTTTTTAGTAGATTTTTTATGTCTTTGAGACTTTTCACATGTGGGTTGGAATAATTAATCCCCAAAATTACAATTTTATTTTTTAAAAAAATGTCTAGACTTTGAATTAGATATTTGGAGTTATAAATTTATTTGGTTAGTACTGTGAGACTTATAATATTTAATAAGAAACAAATAGTTATCATTTTCCTTATTTGACATTGACAAAACTATTATTCATTGATCCTTTCCTCACTCAATAATTCATTCCAACTTGTACCTACCTTCAATACAAAGCAAAATTCAATATATGATATAATATCAATCCCACTAACAATTGAGTTATTTTGACTCGTCTTTACACAAGTATTTTTAAAGGTTCTTTTTCTTCATCAAATCTTGAAATTCTGAAGAAGTTTCAATCAATAACGATTCAAACTCCAGATTTTAATAATTACCGTTATTATTTTTGAATTAAAGTTTCCAATTTCAGAACATATGGTTGAACCAACTTGGCCATGGTGGTCAAAGCTAAATTTTCAATTTTTTAATAAATAGATTTGACTGGAGTCTTCAACTGTCGATTAAAAAAATCAAGAAAAGCTCAGGCGTCGAAGCTCGGATTTCTCTTGTCCAAATTCCCAGAGATTCCAATTTCTTCTGCCGCAATATACTTGGAGAGTAAGCACCTCGAGTTCAAGATGGGACATGAATCGTTTATATACAGCTTCGTGGCACGTGGCACGATGGTATTGGCTGAATACACCGAGTTCACCGGGAACTTCCCGGCGATTGCGGCTCAGTGCTTGCAGAAATTACCGTCTTCAAACAACAAGTTCACCTACAAATGTGATCACCATATTTTCAACTTTTTAGTTGAAGATGGCTACGGTAAGTCCTCGATCCTTCTCATTTTGTTTTACTTTGCCAGATTTTTTATGTTTTTGGTTGATAAATCAATTGGATTGATGACTAATCTGAAATGGGTTTTTCTTTGATCTGAGATTTTGAGTTCAAGTTGGAGTCTTTGGTTGTTTATTAGGTATACTCGGCTACTTTTCCTGAAAGAAGCATTTTTCATAGTTGAAAAGGGGAGGAGTTTACATTTTCAATGTTTTTTTTCTCCTTTTTGGATGGTTGAGAATGGATCCTGAATGTATATCGTCTTGAGTTGTTTCAGGCTTTTTTAAAAAAAAAAAAAATAATTCCTATAATAGAATCAGAAGACGGATATACTTCTTATCTTTTCCTGATGGTTAAACTCTCGTGTTCATTTGTTAGTTGCCAAAGAAACTGATTTTATCTAGTACTTGTGTCGATTATAGAGTTGTTTCGTTGTTTTAGTTGAACTATGTACAAATTCTTAGCCTATTATGTTTAAAAGTTTCAGACAGAAAGATCGTGCAGTTAAGTGACTTGGTGTGTATGAGTTGATTTTGTGAGAAAAGCATATAGAGTTTTCGTTTTTTCATAAACCTAGTGGTACATTTGGGACCCAAATGCCTGTTAAATGAGGAAACTTTCCTTTTCCTTCTCAAACGTAATCCAGTTGTAGATTTATCTGGGTTGTAAAAAGAAACTGCTTGTTCTCTGATTGTGTTGGCTTCATACAAGCTCATCAGATTGTTGCAACAACGAACTTTGTTACCCTTTTGAAGATCACAATTATTTGCTAAAACTTTCGAGATTACTCCAAATTATCTACGCTTGGTTCTTATTTAACTTGGTTTGTGCTCATTCAGATTTCAGAATCAAGCATGTCTTATAGCAAGCCAATTCTATAGCTTTACTGAATTTAGTTGAGCTTGATCAAAGAGTTCTGATGTACAAGCCTAACAGTGAACATTTTTGCAATCAGCGACTTCCATCACTGCCTCTTTTTCACAATTGCCGCAGTTTATGTTTCTTGTTTAACACTTTGTTGTCGAAATGAAAGAAATCTAATTGGTCTGCTTTGATAGTTGACTTGCTAACAACCTGGTCTGCTTTGATAGTTGACTTGCTAACAATCTTGGTACCAAATCATGCAGCTTATAGTGTTCTTAGTTTTTAAAACATTTTTGATTCAGCTTATTGTGTTGTTGCAAAAGAATCTGTTGGAAAGCAGATATCAATTGCATTTCTTGAACGTATAAAAGCTGATTTCAAGAAAAGGTATGGTGGTGGCAAAGCAGATACAGCAGTCGCAAAAAGTCTCAACAAAGAATTTGGGTATGCTCCCTCAAATGATTTGTTAGTTTTATGCTCAGTTGAATTGTAACAACTGCCCAAAACCTGGAAAGTTTGTGAAATGCAGGCCAATCATGAAAGAACATATGCAATATATAATTGACCATGCTGACGAGATCGAGAAGCTTTTAAAAGTTAAGGCCCAAGTCTCAGAAGTCAAAAGTATTATGCTGGAGAATATAGACAAGGTACGTGGAGTGAACTGGAGAAATATTTATGCTTACCACTTTTTTATTGGTGTTTCAGATTATACTTGCTGTGTTGCACCGTTTCATTTCTATGAACGGCAATTTCAGTGGACTGATACAACATGAAACCATTTCTTTTAAAGCTTTTTTTACGTATGTGTGATTCATGCAAGGTGCTCAATAAAGGATGTGAATATTTGTGATTACAAAGCTACAAATGTACCATAAATTTACTTCTTTGTTTGTGAGTTCTAATTTAATAACCTTAGTTTTTCCTTATTATTTGATCCAATGCATCTTTAGACCATTGAGAGAGGAGAAAACTTAACCATCCTTAATAACAAGGCTGAAGACCTGCGTGATTCGGTATGTTGAATGATTGGCATTTTCTGTGCAGTATGTCTTGGGATCACACAGTGCTTACTTACATATTCTCTGGGACATGTTCATTTTGTGATTTAGGCCCGAGAATTCAAGAACAAAGGAGCACAAATACGACGAAAAATGTGGTATCAGAATATGAAAATAAAGATCGTCGTGCTTGGAATTGTTCTACTCTTGGTACTGATCATCTGGCTTTCTGTTTGCCATGGTTTCAACTGCACCAACTAGAACATCAAAGTTGTTTCGAGTTACAACCGATATTATCCCAATCTAAAATTTCAGAGAATATGATAATGTCCCAAGAATCTTTGGCTTGGGTTTTAATTTTTGAGGAAAACTTGTTATGTAATCTTGCAATGGATTTTGTTAGATGTAATGCGTAAGTTTTTTAGATGTGTACAAGAAATAATAGAACGTTTGATATTTTTTTTAATTTATATCAGTTTGAGCTCATCGATCCGGTTTTATCTTATTTTGCCTAATTTTCATAGTTAGCTCAACTGATTAAAAAAAACTAAAACTGAAAGCAAAATAAAAGATAGATGCAATTTTAACATGGATCGGTCCAACCAAACTATATTTATAGGTTCATATCCACATATCAAGCAAATTCACTAAATCTCATATGTTACACTCATACAAGGACTTATTCAAATTAAACTATCTATTTTCTAATGACGTCTGTATGTCGAATACTTTCAATAGACTTCACTTGATCAACACCGCTCATATTCAATATCAGCCAACTCGAACACTCTTCAATAACATGCTGAATGTTATTTCCTGAGAACGTCACTTTCCTCTTCCGATGAATAAATCATCAATAAGTAAATGCTCGTGCACCACCAGCAATAGAAAAGCTCTCAAAACATAATAATAAAGTGTCGTTGTTTGAATCTTGTCTAAGTAGTTGTCGCAACACAGAATGCAATACGAAATGAACATATTCATTTTGGGTCATTAATTTCATATCCAACCAACTAACCAGACAAGCTCACAACATAAAATATGTCATATACAAAAAATATCACTCTCTGCCAAGAACTCGTATTCTTTTCCCGAAATATGTCTGAATGAATATTAGTGTATAAAAAGCAACAACCAACAAATCAACTCTAAAAGAGTTGACATTAAAATTTCATCGGCATCCCTCAACCACACATGACCACTATCAACAATCTTCAAAATTAATGAACACTCTTTTATATAGAAGACCTCGTCATATCCATGATAGACATTATATTTCAAAATAATGTTATTAATATATTTTCGTCACATATTCAAACAAATATTTTATTCATTATCTCTTTATCTTCAAAATCTTCAAATCAATATTTTAATTTTCTTGACAAGATAATGAAATCGCCTTGGTCCAACCAAGAAAGACATGGGAATTTTAGAGTGTGCCATCTCAAAGCGAGATTGGGCTTATATATGTGATAGTCTGTCCGACTTTTGATAGGTCGGAAGACAATATCAATAATTGAAATTTCTGAATTTTGACAGTAAACTAAGTTCGAAAGTACTTTGGCTCCCAAAAGATTTCTAGCAACTAGACGAGAAGAGGCATCTTACTTCATTTCTAATCTAAATTTAACACGTTCACACGAAAAGCTGAAGAAAAGAAGACTTTCGCTAAAACAAGTTATTCTTTATCTAAAAAATATAACCAACCAAAAATCATATGTAACACAATACAATAAATTCCAAAATTGAATGATTAGATTAACTAATGAGTCTAATTTTTATTTTACACAAAACACAAATTTTGAAATGATAAATACATGTTAAATTTTTATATGAAATGTGATTTTATTAATTGTGTGTGTAATATAGGAATATTTAGATTTGGACTGCATATTAAAAAATCCAATAAAAGTTACGAAAGCAAATCCAAAAACTCATTACTATAGTTGTAGATATAATAAAACTTCTATAAATTAATACTTATTAATTAATTATTTTTCTAATATGATATCTTTTATTGGTCTTGACTTGAGCCAATGTACTAAATTAATAATTACGATAAATTAATAATATAACAAATTTTCGAAAAAATTATATAAAACTATGGTCTTTTTAATATCAAAACTAATAATTTTCTAAAAGCACATATACTACTAGAAAAATTTAGTAAAATTATGAAAATATTATTGTTGGTTTTCATGTTTGTCTTCTCATTAAATTTAATTATATTATTATCTTTGTTTATACTATGAATTTTATTTCGATACAATTAATATTATTTAATTATAAAAAATTATCACCTAATTATTTTTATAAACATATAAGTATATGAAATTTTTTATGTATTAATTCAATGAGTGTAATAGACGCGATGGTGAAACACAATAACTTTTTATGTAATTAACTTTATATTTTTTTGAATAAAAAAACTCTTTAATATAAAGATCATCAATTAACTGATACCTTTATAAATTAATAAAATATTATGATCATATTAATTTATATATGTTTTAGTGGGAGTATATATAATAAACTTTATTATTTAGTTAGTTTTGAAGCAAAAACCGTAGATCGAGAATCTAGAGGTTATTTCGTTATTAAAAAACAAACTGAAATATGATACTTCAGCATCTCAACAAAACAATGGGATAATACTCGAGTTTTTCATCTTTGTTCTACCAACTTTCTTAAGGACATCTTCGATTTGTTGTGGTGTATAATACAATGGATTATCATAAATATTTATCGTCTTTTGGATTTTTTTTTAAGATCTCTCGAGAGTTTAGAGGAATTCGAGACTATTTCTAAGAATTTACTATTTTGAATCATATTTTACCTTATATTTTGTTCTTAATTGTTCCTTTGTTAGATATCCTTATTTTAAATATTCCAAAATATTAGAATAAATCTTTGAAAATAATAAATCTCAAATATATGTTCGGATCTATAATTTGAAAAATATCTCATCTTTATAAAAATAAGTTACAAACTAATGATAATATAATATGTCAAAAATATTCAACTTATACTTTGATACTGTTGAAAATTAATATTTTAATATTGAATGTTGAATATTTGAATGTTGAAAATTAGGTAAAATTAGGTGTTGAATATTGAAATTTGTGTGTGATGATGAAGGTAATGATGTAATTTATTTTTGGATTATTTGTAAAGATTTTCTATATATAGATCTCTCATTTGTGAAGAAAATCACAATTGAGTTGAGAGAAAAATATTATAAAGTGTGTAGTGTGATAATTTTGAGAGTTTGAGATTTTTACTTTTTACCGTAAATTTTTACTTTTTCACAACACGTTATCAGCACGAAGCTCTAAAAGTCCTCCATATTTTTCCAAGCTCCAAAACAGAAGAAAAATGTAACAAAAGTAATAATATTTATTTTATTGTTTATTTATTTATTGTTTATATATTTAATATATAATGTTATTATAAATAATAAAAATAAAATTTTCAAAAAACTTGTTATAAATCCTAGGAGGATGTTAAAACGACATCCCACACTCCCGGTAAGGGATACGATAAGTATAAAAGCCTATAAGATTTTTAAACAAAATATCTTATGACATTTCATTATAATATTGTGATATGATATACATAATTATTTAAAACATTACTAATATTATATACACCATATTATTACCATAAAATTATACAAATATATATATTTATTTTCTTGTACACCAAGGGTCATAAACGGTAACAAAACGGCTAGTTTTTGCTCTATAAATATGATTTCACAAACACATTCAATCACTCCAACTTTCTCTTCTTCTCTAAAATTATTCTTCATCAAATTTTTGAAGAAAAAAGAAGATGGCTTTCAGAAAGTTATTTTTAATTACTTTGGTTATCATACTCACGAGTCTTGTATTTATCGGAGAATATCCTCCTCGTGTGTTTTCTTTATTTTTACGAATGCTTGTACTTGTTGTGTATCCATTAATTTGTATTGAAATATTCATTAACAAATAAAATGCATCATAATTCTTTTTAGTACCACCATGGCTAACTTGGCAAAGCTCGAATTCATTGCTCTTGATATTACGGGAAAAAATTATATGCCATGGACTCTCGATGTAGAAATGCATCTTGAGTCATTAGGTCTAAATGAGACCATAAAAGAAAATGGCATATGCACATCACAAGAAAAGACAAGTGCCATGATATTTTTGCGTCGACATCTCGACGAGGGATTAAAATGTGAATATCTGATTGAAAAAGATCCCATGGCTTTGTGGAAGGGATTAAAAGAAAGATTCGAACATATAAGAGAAGTTATACTTCCGACCGCCCGGGATGAATGGAATACGTTGAGATTCCAAGATTTTAAGAAAGTCAGTGATTACAACTCGGCGATGTATCGAATAATCTCGCAACTGAAATTTTGTGGGCATGATATTACTGAATTGGAAATGCTTGAAAAAACATTTTCCACTTTTCACGCATCGAATATAACTCTACAACAACAATATAGAGTGCGTGGATTTTCGAGATATTCTGAACTAATCGCATGTCCCTTTGTGGCGGAAAAGGATAATGAGCTTTTAATGAGAAATCATCAGGCATGACCCACTGGTTCAACGACATTTCCTGAAGTAAATATCGTAAGCAAAAATGAATTTAAACCTGGAAACCAAAATCAAAGTTATAGACAAGATTTTGGTCGAGGACAAAATCGAGGTCGTGGTCGTGGACGTGAAAGTGGTCGTGGTCGTGGTCGTGGACGCGGCCGTGGTTTTGAAAATAATCGAGATAGTTATTTCTATAACTCATCTCAAAAGAGCGTCCCAAACCATCCACCGAAAAGACATCAAGAGAATATGAGTGTTAATGAGAATCACTCAAAAAGATTTGAAAGTTCTTGTTTCAGATGTGGTACTCCAGGACATTGGTCCCGTATTTGTCGAGCCCCTGAGCACCTTTGTAAATTTTATAAAGAATCAATAAAGGGGAAAGAAAAGGAGACCAACTTTACTGAACACAGTGAACCTTTGAGTGGTTCAACTCATTTTGATGCTGGAGATTTTCTGATTGATTTCTCAGATAATGATCAATTTGCTGGTGGAATAAATATGTAAAATATTTTATTTTTTTCATGTACTCGTATGATAATGTTTTGTAGTGTATTTTATTGTCAGTAATTTTATTTCATTGCATATTTTTTTGAAGTTCAAATATGAAAAATGCTATGAACCAAGCTGAAGTTTGCATACCTGATAGTGGTACAATGCACACTTAGGGAAGGCAACTTTCCCCGCGGGTTCGGATCCCCGCGGGAAAAACCCAAAACGGGACAGTTTCGGGGGAGAGCTATCGGGTTCGGTTTCGATTTCGGGGATTTTAAAAATCCCCGAACCCGCCTCGATAATAATAATAATAATAAAATATAAATATAAATATACGAAATAAAAAAATATATTTAACATAACCCCTCAATTCCCATTCTTGATTCTCCAATTCTGCCATTCACGCTCACGGCTCACAATTCCCATTCTTGAATCTTGATTCTCCCATTCTGCCATTCACGACTTCCACTCTCGACTTTCAAGGTACTATCAACACTCCAAGTCTCCAAATCTTCACCAACACTCCAAGTCTGTAGTAGATTTTTATTTTCTTGAAAATATGCTGGCTACTTGAAATCTTTGTGCTTGAATGTGGCTTCTTGTCTACGATTCAGCATTTTGAAAATTAATAATTCTGCCTATCACATGCTATTATGGTTTATTTCAATTATTTTCTATGTTAGTTGTTTGCGTAGCATTTTTTATTTACCACAAATTACTTGAATGTGGTTGAGAGTACAAACTTCTTTTATTATTATTATTATTATTGAAAAAGAGAGCTAAAAAATACAGGCAAAGATTTTGTTGATGTTTACCACAAATTACTTGAATGTGGTTGAGAGTTCAAAATAGTGAAAGCTGATTTTTGATATTATCGTTTGGTTAACATAATTAGGAAAAACAAATTAATCCTCCTTGCTAAAAAGTTGTTAAAACTAATCTTTTACTATATTATCATTTTATTCAAAAATTTATTTTTAGTAAATTTGTATTTTATCAATACAAATATTCATTCTCTGTTTACATTTTTCTTTCTTTCTTTGTTTTTGTTTTTTTTTTAAATTCATATTCTTTTTAATGGATTTGATTTTCGTGGGAGGAAATTGTTTCTGTATTCAGAATCTTTTTTGCTTGAGTGTTGCAAAATTATAATGCTTTTTATGATAACCAATTTGACATATGATGATGGTATAATTGAGGTGAAATAATTTTTTAAACATGAATTTGTTTCCGTTAGTGATGGCATTTCTATAGTATCCTTCATCCCATAATTATCCACCTCTTATGCAAATTATTTGATATCATTTCAGATGGAATCTAACGATAAAGAGGTTGAGACTGCTGCAACTGTGGGAGGTCAAGCACTTGAATCGAAAAATGAGAGTGTTTCGATCGAGGAAAATGAAATACCTCAAAATGAGAATTTAGATGCTGAAATTATGGGAGCAGATGGTGGAAATAAAAGAAAATTTAGATCTCCTGCATGGGATCATTTTGAGAGGAAGCTAATTGGAGGAAAATGGAAAGCGATATGCAATGATTGTAAGAAGTCTTTAGGTGGTGAAAGTAAGAATGGTACCAGACATTTACTTGACCACATAAAAACATGTTTGCACAAAAAACAGAAGACTATAAAACAATCTCTATTGCACCCAACAAAATCCAATGACGAGACAACGATGCTTGGGACATACCATTTCAACCAAGACCACGGGAGGGAAGAGCTTGCGAATATGATTATATTGCATGAGTATCCGCTATCTATGGTTGATCATATGGGCTTTAGAAGGTACTCTTATACCTTACAACCGTTATTTAAAGTTGTTTCCCGCAACACAGTTAAGAACGATATCATGAAGATATTTGAGCAAGAAAGAGATAAAACAATGAAATTATTGGATTCAAATGCTAGTCGGATTGCATTGACTATTGATATGTGGACGTCAAATAATCAAAAAAGAGGATTCATGGCAATCACTTCACACTTCATCGATGCTTCATGGAAACTACAAAGTCGGCTTCTAAGGTAAATTTTTTCTTCTCTCTTAAAATTTGCACTTTTATTTACCGTTAATAATATTACTATCGTTGTTTAAATTTATTATATTTCTTTTTTTTACTAGGTTTATATATGTGCCGTGTCCACATACTGCTGGGGTGCTTGCAAATTCCCTTGTTGATTGCCTCTTGGATTGGAATTTGGATCGTAAGTTATATACTTTAACTATTGATAATTGCACAACTAATGATGTTATGATTGAGCTTATTCTAGATAAGCTTCCTCCGAGTTCACTTATTTTAGAAGGTAAATTATTTCACATGCGGTGTTGTGCCCATATTTTGAATTTGATTGTGAGGGATGGACTACAATTAATCAGTGGTAGTATTGAAACAATTCGATATAGTATTGGATTTTGGACAGAAACACCGAAAAGAGATGAAAAATTTATTGAAACAGCTCGACAGTTGAAGGTTCCAAGCACTAAAATATTGGAACTTGATTGCAAAACACGTTGGAACTCTACATATTTAATGCTTAACACTGCATTGGAATATAAAGATGTGTTTGCTCGTTTGAAACACCGTGAGAGTTTGTATAAAAGAGTTCCCACAGAAGATGATTGGTCAAAAGTGAGAGAGTTTTCTTCTAAATTGGAGATTTTTTATGATGCCACAGAGTTGCTTTCGGGGACCAAGTATCCCACTATAAATATTTTCTTCTCAACTATTTGTGATATTAAGTTGGCAATTGATGATTGGCTTCTTTTGGATGATAATGTGGCGAATACAATGGCAACAAATATGAAATTAAAGTTTGAAAAGTATTGGGAGATGATGAATTGTTTATTAGCAATTGGGAGCATTTTAGATCCGAGGTACAAGATGAAGACAATTCAATTTTATTATCATCTTGTTTATGGTGATATGTCTTCATTTGAGATTGAAAAAATAAAGAAAAAGTTGTATGAAATTGTTGAAGAGTACAAGAAGAAATCCAAACAATCTCAGGAAGTGAAAGATTCACGATCTTCATATTTAAGGCCTCCACTTCCTAAGCGTGGTAGTTATGCTGATAAATTTGAGATGTTCATGGATTCCAATACTAATACTGAACTTGAGAAGTCGGAGTTGGATTATTATTTAAAAGAGTCTTTGTTGCCAAGAAATACAAGTTACTTTGATATCTTATGTTGGTGGAAGACGAATGGGATCAAATAGCCCATTTTGCATGATATTGCAAAGGATGTGTTGGCCATTCATGTGACGACTGTTGCTTCTGAATCAACATTCAGTACTAGTGGGAGAGTTTTAAGTGCTCATCGTAATCGACTTCATCCTAAAACTGTGGAGGCTTTGATGTGTGCTCGAGATTGGTTATGGAGTGAAACTCGAGGTATTAAATAGTTTCAAAACAAATTGTTTATGATATTTTATTTATATTTTTATTTTATAATATTTTCTAATTTTTTTTGTCTTATTAGATTCTATAGCTTCGAAGGATCAAAAGTTTGACAACGATTCTGATATAGAGGTAAGTAATAAGTTGATTTTTTATTGTATTAAAGTGCTTTAAATTTATATATTTTTTCTCTATGTCTTATTATTTTTTAGGAGCCGGAGTCATGCACTAACAGTAACACTGATTATAGCATGGAGTGATGTGATGTGATATATCGGAGAAGAAAGTAATCTGAAGATGCTAACGAGTTTGATCTTTTATATTTATTGGAACTATGAAATTTTTTTTTTGAGAATATTGAACTGTGGATTATTAATGTTATGTATGTCATTAAATTTTTGTATCAATACTTTTCAAGTCAAATTAAAAAAATTTGTGTCAATTCAATAAAGACTTAAAATTTCATTAAAAAAAAAAATTCAAGCGGGGACGGGGACGGGGATCTTCCCCGATTGGTAGAATCGGGGATGGGGGCGGGGATATAAATCGGGGGGTCCCCGCCCCCGCCCCGGCCCATTGCCATCCCTACACACACTATCCTCCGAGATAAAAGATATTTCTTGGAATTAAAACCAACAAAAACAATGGTGAATACAATATCAGGTCCTGTAGACTTGATTAAAGGATGTGGTAAAGCACAATTTTTGTTACCTAATGGTACAAAATTTTTGATCAATGATGCTTTGTATTCACCACAATCGAAAAGAAATTTGTTGAGTTTTAATGATATATATTCCCATGGGTATGATAATCAAACAATGAATGAAGGGAATGAGAAATATATGTGTCTTACCACATATAAATCAGGAAAGAAATATGTGATTGAAAAAATACTAATGCTCCCTACTGGATTGCATTATACACATATAAGTTCCATTGAATCAAACATGGTAGTTGATAATTCTTCAATATTAACCAATTGGCATGATCGATTAGGACATCCTGGTTCAACAATGATGCGAAGAATTATAGAAAATACACATGGTCATCCGTTGAAAGACCAGAAGATCTTTCAGAATAATAAGTTTCAATGTAAAGCATGTTCTCTTGGAAAACTTATTATAAGACCATCACCAGCCAAAATCCAAACTGAATCACCAATGTTTCTTGAACGTATTCAGGGTGATATTTGTGGACCAATCCATCCACCATGTGGACCATTCAGATACTTTATGGTATTGATTGATGCCTCCAGCAGATGGTCACATGTATGTTTATTGTCAACTCGAAATGTTGCATTTGCAAGATTACTTGCTCAAATAATAAAATTGAGGAATCAATTTCCCGATTATACAATCAAGAAAATTAGACTTGATAATGCTGGTGAATTTACTTCCCAGACTTTCAATGATTATTGTATGTCTATGGGAATCATTGTTGAGCATCCTGTTGCTCATGTACATACTCAAAATGGATTGGCTGAATCATTGATTAAACGTCTGCAAATGATTGCTAGACCAATGATTATGAAAACAAAGCTCCCTATTTCTATATGGGGACATGCAATTTTACATGCTGCTTCATTAATTCGCATCAGACCAAGTGCATATCATAAATACTCCCCATTGCAGCTTGCATTTGGTAAAGAACCAGACATTTCTCATCTGAGAATTTTTGGATGTATGGTGTATGTGCCTATTGCACCACCTCAACGAAAGAAAATGGGACCTCAAAGAAAGATTGGAATTTATATTGGTTATGATAGTCCATCGATCATTCGATATCTTGAACCACAGACAGGCGACGTGTTCACAGCACGTTTTGCTGATTGTCATTTTAATGAGGAAATCTTCCCAATGTTAGGGGGAGAACAGAAACATACCGAAAAAGAAATTACATGGTATGTATCATCATTGTTACATCTGGATCCAAGAACAAAACAATGTGAAAAAGATGTACAGCAAATTGTGCACTTGCAAAGAATAGCAAATCAAATACCAGATGCATTTGCAGACACAAAAGGGGTAACTAAATCATATATACATGCTGCAAATGCCCCTGCTCGAATTGAAATTCCGAAGAAACAAATTGAAGATAGTCATGATGTCATTAAACGCCTGAAGCGTGGAAGGCCAGTTGGTTCCAAGGATAAAAATCCTCGAAAAAGAAAATTCATAGAGAAACACAATGATCACAAAATAGAGAATGATGTTCCTGAAGAAACACATAATGATCACAAAATAGAGAATGATGTTCCTGAAGAAACACATGATGATGAAAATGTTTTGTCAGAACCACAAACTGACGAGAATCATGAAATCTCTATCAATTATATTAATACTGGAAAAATATGGAACCGAAAAGATATAGAAGAAATTGATGATATATTTTCTTATAATGTGGCAATCGACATCATAAATGATAATGAAGATCATGAACCAAAATCTTTTGGTGAATGTAAAAATCGGCAGGATTGGATAAAATGGAAAGATGCCATCCAGGTTGAATTGGATTCGCTAAATAAACGTAATGTTTTTGGACCTATAGTCCTTACACCTGAAGGTGTAAAACCTGTTGGATACAAATGGGTTTTTATTCGAAAGCGAAATGAGAAAAATGAAATAGTAAGATATAAAGCTCGACTTGTTGCACAAGGTTTTTCTCAAAGGCCTGGAATTGATTATGAAGAAACGTATTCTCCTGTGATGGATGCAATTACGTTTCGGTATTTGATTAGCTTGGCAGTATCTGAAAATTTAGAAATGCGTCTTATGGATGTTGTTACAGCCTACTTATATGGATCACTTGATAGTAATATATATATGAAAATCCCTGAAGGATTTAAGATGCCTGAAGCACAAAGTTCAAAACCCAGAGAATGTTATTCTGTGAAATTACTAAGATCATTATATGGGTTGAAGCAATCCGGCAGAATGTGGTATAATAGGCTAAGTGATCACTTGATGAAAAAGGGATATGTAAATAATTCAATATGCCCTTGTGTTTTCATTAAGAAAACAACATCCGGATGCGTAATTATTGCTGTATATGTTGATGATTTAAACATCATTGGAACAAATAAGGAAATTCAAGAAGTTGTGTCATACTTGAAAGAAGAATTTGAAATGAAGGATCTTGGAAAAACCAAGTATTGTCTGGGTTTACAAATTGAACAAAAAGAATGTGGAATATTTGTTCACCAGACAAATTATACAGAAAAGATCCTTAAACGTTTTAATATGGACAAATCAAATCCTTTAAGTACTCCAATGGTTGTTAGATCATTAAACATAGAAAAGGATCCATTCCGTCCATGTGAAGATGATGAAGATATTCTTGGTCCAGAAGTACCATATCTAAGTGCTATCGGTGCCCTTATGTATCTTACAAATTGTACAAGGCCTGATATATCTTTTGCCGTAAATTTATTGGCAAGATTTAGCACATATCCAACAAAGAGACATTGGAACGGAATTAAACATATATTCCGTTATCTACGANCGAAATTGTGTCATACTTGAAGGAAGAATTTGAAATGAAGGATCTTGGAAAAACCAAGTATTGTCTAGGTTTAAAATTGAACAAAAAGAATGTGGAATATTTGTTCACCAGAAAAATTATACAGAAAAGATCCTTAAACGTTTTAATATGGATAAATCAAATCCTTTAAGTAATCCAATGGTTGTTAGATCATTAAACATAGAAAATGATCTATTTCGTCCATTTGAAGATGATGAAGATATTCTTGGTCCAGAAGTACCATATTTAAGTGCTATCAGTGCCCTTATGTATCTTACAAATTGTACAAGGCCTGATATATCTTTTGCCGTAAATTTATTGGCAAGATTAGCATGTATCCAACAAAGAGACATTGGAATGGAATTAAACATATATTCCGTTATCTATGAGGAACGACAGACTTGGGTCTTTTGTATTCAAAAGATGCTAATCCAAGTATAATTGGTTATGCCGATGCTGGATACTTATCTGATCCACACAAGGCACGTTCTCAAACTGGATATATATTTACTCGTGGAGGCACAACAATTTCTTGGCGTTCACAAAAACAAACAATCGTAACAGCTTCATCAAATCATGCCGATATTATTGCACTACATGAAGCAAGCCGTGAATGTGTGTGGTTAAAATCAATGACCCAACATATCCAAATATCATGCGGATTATCATTTGACAAGAAGCATGTGATACTATGTAACGTCCCGAAAATTTTAAGGCCCACGCAAACCACATGCATGCAATTATTAAATTCTCTTGTATTTTAATTAAATATTTTAATTGCATTAATTAATTATGTTGTGCATATTTATATGTTTAAAATATATTTTTCTACATGATTGCATTAAAATATATTTTTAAAGACTATTCAAGGGACGATCGAGGAACGGGGACCGAAGGCTGAAAACGTAAAATGTTTTTATTAAATAATTGTTTTTAATCATTTAAAATATGAGTGTTTCTTTTTAGTATTTTTGAAAATATGGGGTTTGAGGTGATTTTATACGCCGGGACGTAAATTTTATCGGTGTTGGTTTTTCAAGAAAAATACGAGCTTTTTGGCAAC